>NC_054888.1:2605447-2700447 GCF_018320785.1 Cheilinus undulatus
TATAAACCCCTTTAACCACTTTTTTTGCAAGATTTCACAATTTGAGATGCCCATGTTTGCCAGTTTCTATTTCTGCCTCAGCTAACCATTTTTTTTGCCCATTTCACTAAATTTGCACATATTTTTGCCACTGTAAGGCCATTTCAGCCACTTTTGAATCCCCTTTTACCACTTAATATAAACATTTGCCACATTTATCTAATTTTTGACATTTCTAACCCATTTCCGCTACTTTTAAAAATCTGACTTCACCACCTTTCCCACCATTTTTATGCCATTATTAACCAATTGTAGCTATTCTTAAAATATTTTAATTCTGTTTTTAAGAGGGCTACTTACGACATAAATGAATTAAAAATTGATTCTTTGATGACCACTTTCAGGTCCAGTGGGGGTCCCTGGTCTCTGGCACCTTTATTTTGGGGGTCGCGGGTTGAAAAGGTTGAGAACCCTTAAGATTTCTGCTATTTTCACCATTTATTTATACTTTTCAGCTGTTTTCCACTTCGTTTCAGCATTTTCTGCTGGGAAAAGGTCAGATCCAACTCTCTCTCTTTGACAGAATTTAAATTATAAGGTGAATTAGGATCATTTTTAAAACCACACATAAGCTCCTGTTGAATTAAGGATCCTAAAATGAGCTGGAGATGAATCCTGCCTGTTTTCTCCAGTCTGAACAAACAGCTGATTAGTGTTTACAAACGTAAACACTAATCAGCTGTTAGCAGGAGGCTAACCAGTGAACATGATCTCTATCTGGATCTCACAGCTGCTCAGACATATCTGAGCTGCATGACAACAACAAAAACAGTCTGTTATTTAATAATGAATCCAGCAAACGTCGGTATATTTCATAATTCTCCATATTTATCAGTAATTTCCAGTAAATAAACGCTACCTTAGATTATACATGGGGCGATCTTATTGTTGACGTCTTTCACTCCTAAATGTCTGACACTCACTTCATTTCACATCTACTTTGCTGTAAAACACTGATATTTGTCTTTATAATGGTCTGTTTTGAGACATACTTCTCTCTCTCTGTGTTTTTGTTGGTTTTAGCTGCTGTTAGCCTAGCCTAGCCGCTAGCCTGCTGCCGTTTCTCGGCTCGTTTCCGTCTCTGTTTTTATAAAAATATTGTTAAATTTGTGGAAAACTCCAGCAGAGTGTGAGGGGTTGTGCTGTCTGCGGGTTTGAAGTACATACTGGATCAGGTCTCTGAAGCCCAGGAAGGATAAAATGTGCAGCAGCGGGTCTGAAGGAAGCTGATCCATCCGCAACTCCGAGGAAGCAGCCATTGTTAGCAGCAATTCTTCTTCTTCGCTGGTCTTTAAACGGCAGCGTGTAAAGAGTGTTTGCGCCACCTGGTGGGAGGACTGTGAACAACAGGACGTTTGTCAACATTTCAGCCTTTTATATAAAAGTTAGAAAATAAATAATTAAACGGAAGGAAAATTAAATTAACTCGGAATAATGCGATAAAATGTAAAAAAGATGAGATTAAAATCAAACATTACTATGTAATATAACATATAACTAGAATAAGTATGAAATAAAATGTAAAATCAGCTTCAAATGACAGTGTGAGATAGAAAATCACAATTATGAGATAGAAATTCAAGTGTATTAGATTACAGTTCAAAACTATGAGATTAAAATTGAGATAAACACTCAAAATTCTGAGATAACAAATTGTAATCATAAGTCAAATTTAGAATTTTATCTTATAATTTGGACTGTTAATCTCCTATTTTAGGGGCCAGTAGTCAAGGTCATGAGCCCTTATGTTCATCCCTCATTTATAAGGTTTCTATTGATGACAGAAATCCTCCAGCCTTTCTTTTAAACCCATCATTGTACTTTCAGCTGTCTTTGCCTCAGAGGTGTAGAACTGCTGGGCAGTCACTCTAGTTCATCCCTTTGACCTTTAAAATATTCAGATTTCCAAACCTTTGCTTGTGATCAAACATTTCCACACTTTAATTTTTACTTTAGTAAAGCTAAAGTTTGGTTGGTAGAGTGATTGCAGATGTGCCTTCAGAATCAGAGAGTTAATATTTGCTCTGAGTCAGACGCTGATTCATGAGGAGAACTGAAACTTTATTTAAAGTCGTATTCTGTGGTTGATCTTTACTGTTTACTCTGATGTTAAGGTGAGCAGAGGGACGCCAGGTGACCGCTGACCCCGGAGTGAGAGAGCCAGTGTTCGTTTACTCAGCTGTTTCTTTTTAAACAAGCTAGGGGACATGTGGACATTGTACTGTTTCCATGACAACTGTCATGTCCAAATATGGTCATCACAGGTGGTTTTACCATCAAACAGGTAGGCAAGTGCCAGGGACCCTTGGTCCAAAGGGACCTCAAAATATATCCATTATGGGCACAAATAGGAGCTAGGCATCTAAAATTACTTAATGATTCATTCTGAATGTGAACAAGGGACAAGAGTGCATACAAAAACAAAACAGTCTGACTTTGATCTTTGAATTCTGACTTTAATTGTTGAATTCTGACTTTAATCTCAGAATTTGGACTATGATCTCAGAATTCTGACTTTGATCTTAGAGCTCTGACTTTGATCTCAGAATTCTGACTTTGATCTTAGAGCTCTGACTTTGATCCCAGAATTCTAACTTTGATCTCATAATTCTGACTTTGATCTTAGAGTTCTGACTTTGATCTCAGAATCCTGACTTAGATCTTAAAATTCTGACTTTGATCTTAGAATTCTGACCTTGATCTCAGAATTTGGACTTTGATCTCGAAATTCTGACCTTTATCTTAGAGTTCTGACTTTGATCTCAAAATTCTGACTTTGATCTTAGAGTTCTGACTTTGATCTCAGAATTCTGACTTTGATCTTAGAGTTCTGATTTTGATCTCAGAATTCTGACTTTGCTCCCAGAATTTGGACTTTGATCTTAGAGTTCTGACTTTGATCTCAGAATTCTGACTTTGATCTTAGAGTTCTGACTTTGATCTCAGAATTCTGACTTCCAATCTCGAAATTCTGACTTTGATCTTAGAGTTCTGACTTTGATCTCAGAATTCTGACTTTGATCTCGAAATTCTGACTTTGATCTCGAAATTCTGACTTTGATCGTAGAGTTCTGACTTTGATCTCAGAATTCTGACTTTGATCTCGAAATTCTGACTTTGATCTTAGAATTCTGACTTTGATCTCAGAATTCTGACTTTGATCTTAGAGTTCTGACTTTGATCTCGAAATTCTGACTTTGATCTTAGAGTTCTCATTTTGATATCAGAATTCTGACTTTGCTCTCAGAATTCTGACTTTGATCTCAGAGTTCTGACTTTGATCTCAGAATCCTGACTTTGATCTCAGAATTCTGACTTTGATCTCAGAGTTCTGACTTTGATCTCAGAATCCTGACTTTGATCTCAGAATTCTGACTTTGATCTCAGAGTTCTGACTTTGATCTCAGAATCCTGACTTTGATCTCAGAATTCTGACTTTGATCTCAGAGTTCTGACTTTGATCTCAGAATCCTGACTTTGATCTCAGAATTCTGACTTTGATCTCAGAATTCTGACTTCCAATCTCGAAATTCTGACTTTGATCTTAGATTTCTGACTTTGATCTCAGAATTCTGACTTTGATCTCGAAATTCTGACTTTGATCTCGAAATTCTGACTTTGATCGTAGAGTTCTGACTTTGATCTCAGAATTCTGACTTTGATCTCGAAATTCTGACTTTGATCTTAGAATTCTGACTTTGATCTCAGAATTCTGACTTTGATCTTAGAGTTCTGACTTTGATCTCGAAATTCTGACTTTGATCTTAGAGTTCTCATTTTGATATCAGAATTCTGACTTTGCTCTCAGAATTCTGACTTTGATCTCAGAGTTCTGACTTTGATCTCAGAATCCTGACTTTGATCTCAGAATTCTGACTTTGATCTCAGAGTTCTGACTTTGATCTCAGAATCCTGACTTTGATCTCAGAATTCTGACTTTGATCTCAGAGTTCTGACTTTGAGCTCAGAATTCTGACTTTGACATCAGAATTCTGACTTTGATCAATAAGCTGATAAAAAAAGGCTGGGTCGGTGACTGGCATTACCCTGGAGTCTCTTGAGGTTACCTTCAAGAAGAGAACGAGGACTAAACTTAAGACAGTCCTCAACTTTGAAGGTCATCCTCTGCACAGTGTTTTAATGGACTCAGGAGCTCTTTTAGTGATTGGCTGGTGATGCCTCAGTGTTCTACTGAGCGGCTCAGAAAGTCATTTGTTCCTGCTGCAGTCAGATTTTTTGATGAATATTCTCCGTAAAACCGCAACCCCAAGCTGTAATTTATGCATCAAATGTATTCATTCTCTGGTGTTATTTATTGTATAGTTGTGCATTATAAATGTACTGTCCATGTTGTTTGCATGTGTTTATGAGGTGGCAAATGAGTTTCTCCCCTGCGGATCAATAAAGTTTTCTAATCTAATCTTATCCCAGAAATCTGACTCTGATCTCAGAATCCTGACTTTGCTCAAAGATGTCAAGACTTTACTTTTAGGATTCTGACTTTATTATACAAATTCTGACTCTCATCTCAGAATTTTTAGTTTTTTAAACTCAGAATTCTGACTTTGATTTTAGTTTATTTTTGTTTACATTAATCTCAGAATTCTAATTTTACCACAGTTCATAAAAGTGTTCAGGGATGTTTTTGACTATAATCCCAGTCCAAATTTTAAAGTTGGGAGGTTTATTTAGAGCAGAACATGCTGTGTATTCTTTCAAAGTAAACAGAGAGAGGATTCAAATCCAACATGTCTGACTCATCAATCAAACTTTGACCCTACGTCCAATATTCAACCCCCCCACGCACCCACATTCACACCACAGTCACACAGAGTCCTACGGCAGTCTGCTGGATCAGGTTCTGAAGGTTCCTAGGTTCCTAGGTTCTGGTCTGGATCATGGTGGAGCCAACGATTAAATCTGCGGCTGCTCTCCTGCTGCTGCTGCATAGCTGCTTTGCTCAAGATGGTACGTTGCATCTCAAATAGCTCCTTATACTAGGTTAAGAAGAACAAGACATGGTTTACATCAGGATAGTAGACATGTGGTGGTAATGATACATTTGTTTGTTTACATTTGTTCTGTTATAAATGTGTGCTGTTAACAGGGTTTTAAAGACAAGATCAGGGTTCAGTCTTTGTGTATGAATGTAAAGGTAGAAGACTATAGAGCGGTGTATTAACAGAAGCTTCATGAGTAGTATACAGCATATACAACTGAATATGTAGTGGTAGTAGTCATCTGTAGTTCAGGACATGATAATTCATGGAAACCAGTACTGTTATATCAACATATTGAGATAAATAAGTCTACATTTAATCTAATCTGGAGTCAAATGAAATACACAGACGCATGGCTGCTCAGGGCTTCTGTACATCATCAACTTTTGCCACATCGTTTTTTTCAAGGACCCCCAACCCCCCTAGCTATGAACCACCAACTGAGTTCATTAGTTGCTAACATCATGTCTTCATTGTTGACATTGTCCTTCTAACCCTGTTTGATTTTGTTCATATGTAGTTTTCCTCAGCAGTCATAAGGCCTCACAGGTGCTAGTGAGGAATCGACGAGCCAATCAACTCTTTGAGGAGGTGAAACCAGGTAAAAAAGACCTGTGTCATTTAAAGACACAAAACCGGGTAGATAAGACCTGTGAGATTTAAAGACACAAAACCAGGTAGATAAGACCTGTGTCATTTAAAGACACAAAACCAGGTAGATAAGACCTGTGTCATTTAAAGACACAAAACCAGGTAGATAAGACCTGTGAGATTTAAAGACACAAAACCAGGTAGATAAGACCTGTGTCATTTAAAGACACAAAACCAGGTAGATAAGACCTGTGTCATTTAAAGACACAAAACCAGGTAGATAAGACCTGTGAGATTTAAAGACACAAAACCAGGTAGATAAGACCTGTGTCATTTAAAGACACAAAACCAGGTAGCTAAGACCTGTGTCATTTAAAGACACAAAACCGGGTAGCTAAGACCTGTGTCATTTAAAGACACAAAACCAGGTAGCTAAGACCTGTGTCATTTAAAGACACAAAACCAGGTAGATAAGACCTGTGTCATTTAAAGACACAAAACCAGGTAGATAAGACCTGTGAGATTTAAAGACACAAAACCAGGTAGATAAGACCTGTGTCATTTAAAGACACAAAACCAGGTAGATAAGACCTGTGTCATTTAAAGACACAAAACCAGGTAGATAAGACCTGTGTCATTTAAAGACACAAAACCAGGTAGATAAGACCTGTGAGATTTAAAGACACAAAACCAGGTAGATAAGACCTGTGTCATTTAAAGACACAAAACCAGGTAGCTAAGACCTGTGTCATTTAAAGACACAAAACCAGGTAGCTAAGACCTGTGTCATTTAAAGACACAAAACCGGGTAGATAAGACCTGTGTCATTTAAAGACACAAAACCAGGTAGATAAGACCTGTGTCATTTAAAGACACAAAACCAGGTCGCTAAGACCTGTGTCATTTAAAGACACAAAACCAGGTCGCTAAGACCTGTGTCATTTAAAGACACAAAACCGGGTAGCTAAGACCTGTGTCATTTAAAGACACAAAACCAGGTAGATAAGACCTGTGTCATTTAAAGACACAAAACCAGGTCGCTAAGACCTGTGTCATTTAAAGACACAAAACCAGGTAGCTAAGACCTGTGTCATTTAAAGACACAAAACCAGGTCGCTAAGACCTGTGTCATTTAAAGACACAAAACCAGGTAGCTAAGACCTGTGTCATTTAAAGACACAAAACCAGGTCGCTAAGACCTGTGTCATTTAAAGACACAAAACCAGGTAGATAAGACCTGTGTCATTTAAAGACACAAAACCAGGTAGATAAGACCTGTGTCATTTAAAGACACAAAACCAGGTCGCTAAGACCTGTGTCATTTAAAGACACAAAACCAGGTAGATAAGACCTGTGTCATTTAAAGACACAAAACCAGGTCGCTAAGACCTGTGTCATTTAAAGACACAAAACCAGGTAGATAAGACCTGTGTCATTTAAAGACACAAAACCAGGTCGCTAAGACCTGTGTCATTTAAAGACACAAAACCAGGTAGCTAAGACCTGTGTCATTTAAAGACACAAAACCAGGTAGATAAGACCTGTGTCATTTAAAGACACAAAACCAGGTAGCTAAGACCTGTGTCATTTAAAGACACAAAACCAGGTAGCTAAGACCTGTGTCATTTAAAGACACAAAACCAGGTAGCTAAGACCTGTGTCATTTAAAGACACAAAACCAGGTAGATAAGACCTGTGTCATTTAAAGACACAAAACCAGGTAGATAAGACCTGTGTCATTTAAAGACACAAAACCAGGTAGATAAGACCTGTGTCATTTAAAGACACAAAACCAGGTAGATAAGACCTGTGTCATTTAAAGACACAAAACCAGGTAGATAAGACCTGTGTCATTTAAAGACACAAAACCAGGTAGATAAGACCTGTGTCATTTAAAGACACAAAACCAGGTAGATAAGACCTGTGAGATTTAAAGACACAAAACCAGGTAGATAAGACCTGTGTCATTTAAAGACACAAAACCAGGTAGATAAGACCTGTGTCATTTAAAGACACAAAACCAGGTAGCTAAGACCTGTGTCATTTAAAGACACAAAACCAGGTAGCTAAGACCTGTGTCATTTAAAGACACAAAACCAGGTAGATAAGACCTGTGTCATTTAAAGACACAAAACCAGGTAGATAAGACCTGTGTCATTTAAAGACACAAAACCAGGTAGATAAGACCTGTGTCATTTAAAGACACAAAACCAGGTAGCTAAGACCTGTGTCATTTAAAGACACAAAACCAGGTAGCTAAGACCTGTGTCATTTAAAGACACAAAACCAGGTAGATAAGACCTGTGTCATTTAAAGACACAAAACCAGGTAGATAAGACCTGTGTCATTTAAAGACACAAAACCAGGTAGATAAGACCTGTGTCATTTAAAGACACAAAACCAGGTAGATAAGACCTGTGTCATTTAAAGACACAAAACCAGGTAGATAAGACCTGTGTCATTTAAAGACACAAAACCAGGTAGCTAAGACCTGTGTCATTTAAAGACACAAAACCAGGTAGATAAGACCTGTGTCATTTAAAGACACAAAACCAGGTAGATAAGACCTGTGTCATTTAAAGACACAAAACCAGGTAGATAAGACCTGTGTCATTTAAAGACACAAAACCAGGTAGATAAGACCTGTGTCATTTAAAGACACAAAACCAGGTAGATAAGACCTGTGTCATTTAAAGACACAAAACCAGGTAGCTAAGACCTGTGTCATTTAAAGACACAAAACCAGGTAGATAAGACCTGTGTCATTTAAAGACACAAAACCAGGTAGCTAAGACCTGTGTCATTTAAAGACACAAAACCAGGTAGCTAAGACCTGTGTCATTTAAAGACACAAAACCAGGTCGCTAAGACCTGTGTCATTTAAAGACACAAAACCAGGTAGCTAAGACCTGTGTCATTTAAAGACACAAAACCAGGTAGCTAAGACCTGTGTCATTTAAAGACACAAAACCAGGTAGATAAGACCTGTGTCATTTAAAGACACAAAACCAGGTAGATAAGACCTGTGTCATTTAAAGACACAAAACCAGGTCGCTAAGACCTGTGTCATTTAAAGACACAAAACCAGGTAGATAAGACCTGTGTCATTTAAAGACACAAAACCAGGTCGCTAAGACCTGTGTCATTTAAAGACACAAAACCAGGTAGATAAGACCTGTGTCATTTAAAGACACAAAACCAGGTAGCTAAGACCTGTGTCATTTAAAGACACAAAACCAGGTAGATAAGACCTGTGTCATTTAAAGACACAAAACCAGGTAGATAAGACCTGTGTCATTTAAAGACACAAAACCAGGTAGCTAAGACCTGTGTCATTTAAAGACACAAAACCAGGTAGCTAAGACCTGTGTCATTTAAAGACACAAAACCAGGTAGCTAAGACCTGTGTCATTTAAAGACACAAAACCAGGTAGATAAGACCTGTGTCATTTAAAGACACAAAACCAGGTAGATAAGACCTGTGTCATTTAAAGACACAAAACCAGGTAGATAAGACCTGTGTCATTTAAAGACACAAAACCAGGTAGCTAAGACCTGTGTCATTTAAAGACACAAAACCAGGTAGCTAAGACCTGTGTCATTTAAAGACACAAAACCAGGTAGCTAAGACCTGTGTCATTTAAAGACACAAAACCAGGTAGCTAAGACCTGTGAGATTTAAAGACACAAAACCAGGTAGCTAAGACCTGTGTCATTTAAAGACACAAAACCAGGTAGATAAGACCTGTGTCATTTAAAGACACAAAACCAGGTAGCTAAGACCTGTGTCATTTAAAGACACAAAACCAGGTAGCTAAGACCTGTGTCATTTAAAGACACAAAACCAGGTAGCTAAGACCTGTGTCATTGCGGCTATCTGACAAACTAGCTAACTGATAAACTGACAAACTAGCTAACTAATTAACTGACAAACTAGCTAACTGATAAACTGACAAACTAGCTAACTGATAAACTGACAAACTAGCTAACTGATAAACTGACAAACTAGCTAACTGATAAACTGACAAACTAGCTAACTAATTAACTGACAAACTAGCTAACTGATAAACTGACAAACTAGCTAACTGATAAACTGACAAACTAGCTAACTAATTAACTGACAAACTAGCTAACTAATTAACTGACAAACTAGCTAACTGATAAACTGACAAACTAGCTAACTGATAAACTGACAAACTAGCTAACTGATAAACTGACAAACTAGCTAACTGATAAACTGACAAACTAGCTAACTGATAAACTGACAAACTAGCTAACTAATTAACTGACAAACTAGCTAACTGATAAACTGACAAACTAGCTAACTGATAAACTGACAAACTAGCTAACTGATAAACTGACAAACTAGCTAACTGATAAACTGACAAACTAGCTAACTGATAAACTGACAAACTAGCTAACTGATAATCTGACAAACTAGCTAACTGATAAACTGACAAACTAGCTAACTGATAAACTGACAAACTAGCTAACTGATAAACTGACAAACTAGCTAACTGATAAACTGACAAACTAGCTAACTGATAAACTGACAAACTAGCTAACTGATAAACTGACAAACTAGCTAACTGATAAACTGACAAACTAGCTAACTAATTAACTGACAAACTAGCTAACTGATAAACTGACAAACTAGCTAACTGATAAACTGACAAACTAGCTAACTGATAAACTGACAAACTAGCTAACTAATTAACTGACAAACTAGCTAACTGAATTAAACTGACAAACTAGCTAACTGATAAACTGACAAACTAGCTAACTGATAAACTGACAAACTAGCTAACTGATAAACTGACAAACTAGCTAACTGATAAACTGACAAACTAGCTAACTAATTAACCGACACATTAACTAACCAATTAAAACAACTTTTTGAGTTTTGTTTCTAACAAACAAACAAACAAACAAAGACAAATAAACAAACCCACCTGATCACATAACCTCCTTGGCGGAGGTAACAAAAAACAAAAGAGGAAAACCAACAAACAACAAAAAAAAAAAAAACTGCCCCAATGGCTGACAACTAACTAATTTGTAAAATCATAATAAACAGCCCCTTTAACTGCTCTTTAAAAGAGAGGATTTGGCAACATTTTTCATGGGCACAACCCACATACTCAGCTCTGCTGCTCATCCCACAAATGCATGTTCCTTACAAATGTGGCTCCATCTAAAAGGGAAATAAACAGGCTTTCCAACGGTATAAGATTTGTTGCCAAGAAACCTTGTTACAACAAAGACATAATCTACCAAACACAAATTTCCTTACTTTTTGTGCTAAGTTTACATAACTACTGAACTAAATTATTTGCTTAAAACCCTGCTAACCAACTAACGTACTCATTTCCCAAATAGTAGTAACTACCTTACTAAGGAATTAACTTACCAATTTCCTCACTAACTGCACAACTACTGAACTCACTCATTTTCTAAGTAACGACATAACTGAACTAGTTTAGTGACTTACCTACTAACTAAATAACTAGCTGCTAAACTAACTAAATTGTTGACTAAATATCTAACTTACTTACAACGTTGCTCACTAACTGACGAATATAAACAATTAAGAATCCCTAACAGTAACAGTAAGAAGCTAGCTCTCTGTGTGATCAACTAACTAGTTCAACTAACTAGAGTTCCTTTCCTTTCAATTTTTGTGCTTTTCTCTCTATTTTTGGACCATTTCTCTCCATTTGGTGCCTTTTCCCTTATTTTTGTGCTCTTCCCTCCATTTTTGTGCCATTTCCCTTCATTTCTGGCCTTTTTCTTCCTTTTATGCCCCTTGTCTTTTTATTTTTGGTACTTTTTCCCTCCATTTGTTGGCCCTTTCCCTCCATTTTTGCCAAATAGTGTCCCACTCGCTCCTCGCTGCTTCTGCCAACTTTTCCAAAAATAGCGGACAGTTGACACAAGGGAAAGATTGCTGGTCTGTTTGTGTCATGGAGACTTAAATTTCCTCCTGTCTCTCTGTCCGTAGGGAGTTTAATGCCTCAGAGATCCCTGAACTGGAGGAGAACTACTGCAGGAACCCGGACAAACGTGCTGAGGGCCCCTGGTGTTACACTACGGACCCTAGCGTCCAGAAAGAGACCTGCAGAGTCCCCGTATGTGGTAAGTTCCTGCTGGTTTACATTGACTCAGGACTTGTACTATACCTGAGGTCACATGATTAAAGAAGACGGCTCTGATTGATCCCTCCATGTCCTTCTCAGGTGAGGCCTTTGACCCGCCCACTTTAGCCCCTGCACCAGTCAACACTGGAGAATGTTTGCCTAACCATGGTGTTGACTACGCTGGCGATCTATCTGTCACCTTGGGGGGCCACACCTGTCTGCCGTGGTCCTCAACAGTGGTGGTGGCCCTCAGTCGAAACAAAGAGTTCATCCCCGAGATCACGCTGACGGCCAACAAGTGCCGTAACCCCGACAGTGACCCCGAGGGGCCCTGGTGCTACGTGGAGGTGGCGGGAAACGTGACGATAGACTACTGTGACTTGGACGTGTGTGGTAAATATTAGACTTACAATTATGCTACAAGTAGCAGTGCTATGCAGATAAGTTAAAGTATTTAATAAATCTTTAAAACTATTTATCAAAGAGCATGGTCAGAATTTTAATGTCTGCAATATATTTTTTACAGTAAAAAAATTCATTAAGATCTGTGAAAAACTGAAGTGTTTCACAGTTTGTAAAAATAATTATCATTATATTATTATATAACAAGAAAAAAGTAATCAAACATCTTCAACGCCCCCCCCAACCCAAGAAAAAAAAAAAAATAATAATAATGGTCTAGATATAATTTACCTTTAGCAAAAAGCAAAAATGTATATATTTTAAATGGATTTGGATTTAAAAAAAGGTCCTCTAAAAACCAAAAACAATTTTAAAAAATTAAATAAATAAATAAACAAATAAATAATTCACACATTCTGAATAGCGACAAAAGAAGATAATTGATGGTTAGTAAAAAAAAAATAAATAAAAAAGTAAACAAATAAATTATGATCTCCAAAAGAAGGAAAAGATAATTTAACAGTCTACAAAAAAGCAAATAAATGTAAAAATCGTAAAAAAAAAAAAAAAATTAAAAAAGTAATGATTTTTAATCAGCAAGAAAGCAAAAAATTACCTTCCACAGAATATTTATATGGATGGAAAAAAAGATCAAATGAAAAAAAGGAACGATTAAGAAATAATGAAAACTTACAGATTCTGATTTACAAAAAATAACATATGTAAAAGTCTGCAAAAAGCAATAAATAAATGAAAAAATGATAATGATTTTCATTCAGCTAAATAGCAAAAAAGTATTACCTTTTGATACAAAGCAAAACATTCTTGTTCTAAATGGATGAAATAAATGCTGTAAAGGGAAAAAACATAAAAGAAAATTCAGACCTGTAAAATTATTTAAAAAAATAAAAAACGTCCCTCCAATATCTTTAATTTCTTGTTCTCAGATGACTCCTTGATGGAGGATGAGTTCAGCGAGACTGGAGGCCAGGAACGCTCCGTCCTCAAACCGACCAAGAAACTTTTCTTCGACCCTCGAACCTTTGGACAAGGAGAGAGCGGTGAGTCCATGCCACCGACCAATCAGGGGCCAAACACTGAGCATGTGTGTTAGCAAGATGTTAACTGAAAACCAACACCCTACAGATCTTTCTCTGGAGAGGAGATGAGAAATTAATTAAGTTAATGAACTGGTTATAAACTGGTTAGTAAACTGGTTATAAACTGGTTATAAACTGATTATAAACTGGTTATTTAACTGGTAAATAAACTGGTTAGTAAACTGGTAAATAAACTGGTTATTTAACTGGTAAATAAACTGGTTATTTAACTGGTAAATAAACTGGTTATTTAACTGGTAAATAAACTGGTTATTTAACTGGTAAATAAACTGGTTAGTAAACTGGTAAATAAACTGGTTATTTAACTGGTAAATAAACTGGTTAGTAAACTGGTAAATAAACTGGTTATTTAACTGGTAAATAAACTGGTTAGTAAACTGGTAAATAAACTGGTTAGTAAACTGGTAAATAAACTGGTTATTTAACTGGTAAATAAACTGGTTAGTAAACTGGTAAATAAACTGGTTATTTAACTGGTAAATAAACTGGTTAGTAAACTGGTAAATAAACTGGTTAGTAAACTGGTAAATAAACTGGTTATTTAACTGGTAAATAAACTGGTTATTTAACAGGTAAATAAACTGGTTATTTAACTGGTAAATAAACTGGTTAGTAAACTGGTAAATAAACTGGTTAGTAAACTGGTTAATAAACTGGTTATTTAACAGGTAAATAAACTGGTTATTTAACAGGTAAATAAACTGGTTATTTAACTGGTTAAAAACTGTGTTGCAGTGTGCGGAGAGCGCCCTCTGTTTGAAAGAATTAATAAAAAGGACGGCAAAGAGAATGAGCTGCTGGAGTCGTACAGAGGTCAACGGATTGTGGGAGGAAATGACGCCGAGCCTGCCTCATCACCATGGTAACTGCAATCGAGACAGTGAGATGTATCCATGGTAACAAAAGAGCTTCTTTTGATTGGTTCTGAAGTTGCCTTTAGGTTTTGAAGCAGTCAGACTCTGCCTGTAGCTCTGAGCTGGTTCAGATTAACTACTCTGGTCTGTGCTGACTGCTGTTTACCTGCAGGCAGGTGATGCTGTACAAGCGTCGTCCTCAGGAGCTGCTGTGTGGAGCCAGTCTCATCAGCAACCAATGGGTCCTCACCGCCGCTCACTGCGTCCTCTACCCACCCTGGGGCAAGAACTTCACCGTCAACGACATCCTGGTCCGCCTGGGGAAACACAACAGAGGAAAGTAAGACGTCTGGAAAAGAGAAACAAAAATAGAAGTCCTAAATCCATAAAGTGGCAAATTTTTGGTTCCAATTACCAAAACCTGGAGGCAGACTCAGGCATATTGTCCAAATTTGCCCAAACATGTTAGCAACATTTGGAAAAGTGGGTGGAACTGGCAAGGAGCAATGGCTCCTTTCACCCACATTTCAAAGTGTTGCCCGTGTATTTGTGTGATTTTAAAGTTAAAGATGAACATTTTGGTTGTCTATGACTTCTGTCTTTGCTGCTGTTGTAATAAATGTGGTTCAGTAAGATTGGATTGTTGCTGTAATCATATCAGAGTTTATATTTCTATTACAGTGGAAAGCATTTTCTTTACAGATAAAGCAACCAGATAAATATCACTATTAATGAAATATGGAGGTGTTTTATTGGTCCGTGTTGCCCAGCTCTAGCTGAACCCCATCATAGACGAGAACCCGACTGATCAGGATGCTTTTCAGGTATGAGAAAGAAACCGAAAGGATCGTGGCGCTCAGTGAAATCATCGTCCACCCGAGGTACAACTGGAAGACGAATCTGAACCGGGACATCGCTCTGCTGCAGCTCAGACAGCCAATCACATTCAGTGATGAGATCCACCCCATCTGCCTGCCCACCAAGGCGGTGGCAAAGGCGTAAGGCTGCCTCACCAAAATCCAGAGCCCTGAATGACCTTTATAATCAGTCTGATGGTACAATTTCCTCCACAGGTTGATGACGTTGGGATATAAAGGTCGAGTGACGGGCTGGGGAAACCTTCAGGAGACATGGAACCCCTCCAACCGGAGGTTACCTGATGTCCTGCAGCAGATCCATCTACCAATCCAGGACCAAAGGACCTGTAGACAGTCAACGTCAGTCAAGATCACCAGCAACATGTTCTGTGCTGGTAATGTCTCTGTTATCACCCAGTCAGCTTTAGTGCTGGTTCTGTGGTTCAACATGACCTTCTTTACAATGAAAACACAACAGTCAGATCGATTAGACTTTGTTTACGTCACATTCTCAATGGATTCAATAACTCAATGATTAGACTTTAGTTTGGCAGATCTTTACCCACGGCGATGAAATCGGCAGGAGGTTATGTAAAGGGTTCTGCATCTTTGTTCGTTTGTTTGTTTGTATGTGTACAAGATAACTCGAGAACGGAAAGTCGGATCTTCACCAAACTTTCAGGGAATATTGGGATGGTGACAGGGAAGAATCGATTAGATTTTGGTGATGATCCGCACACCGCGCGGTTTTTCTCGGACTTCGAAATTTTGAACACCATAGTAATCAATGGGAGCGTAAGTTCCTCGGTGGCGCTGCTCAGGCATGGGTCTGCTGCCTCAGATGGCCATTCTAGTTCCAGATATTATTGATGTCTATCAGACTTAATTCATTCCCTGATTATGCTACTGAAATCATCTGTTTCACTCATTAAGTTTCAGAGTTGCACTGAGAGGAGTTTTTTTTAAGTAAAATTTTCAAATTCAAACACAAACTTAGCACAAAAAGTAAGGAAATTTGTGTTTGGTAAATTAGTTCTTTGTTGGAACAATGCTTTTGGCAACAAATCTTAAACTGTTGGGGAGCAGGTGGCCTAGTGGTTGGAGGCACTCCCCGTGTATGCGGGCGGCCTGGGTTCGAGTCCGGCCTGGGGCCCTTTACTGCATGTCTCTCCCTTACTCTTGACCCTGTTTCTGACTCTGTCCACTGTCCTCCTCTATCTAATAAAGGCAACAAAATGCCCAAAAATAAATCTTAAAAAAAAAACAAAAAAATCTTAAACTGTTGAAATCCCGTTTATTTCCTTTTAAATGATGCCACATCCGCAAGGATCATGCATTTGTGGGATGAGCAGCAGAGCTGAGAGTGTGGGTTGCGCCCATGAAAAATGTTACCAAATCTTCTCTGGCAATGCCAAACAGCTTATTTTGCTGTTGCTACTGACCTTTGTTTTGAACTTCTGGTACCCCTAGGTGAGCATGGGCCCTGCTACAGTGGTCAGTAGATGTCTGCTTCAAGAATCGGCATGCCACGTTTGACTGATCTGGATAGGGCCTGCTGGTTGGGCAACTTCAAGCTGGTGTTCCACAAAACCAAGTTGTGGTATTGTTTGGAGTGAACCCTAGTACCAACTCCAAACTGAAGGCCAAGTTCCATATAACAGGGAACGTCAGAGACAGGCCGCGAAGTGGGCATCCCAAGAAGACAACACCCCAAAAATACTGTTTTCTCACCCTGTCAGCAAGAATTCTATCCTCCAAGATGACAACACTCGTCCCCACAGAGCGGGGTTTATCAGAGACTAGCTCCAGAATCTGGGAGTGGTGAGGATGGGATGTCCTGCCAGCAGTCCTGACCTTAACCCCATTGAACACTTGCGGGATCAGCTTGGGCGTGCTGTTGGTGCCAGAGTGACCAACACAACCACGTTGGCTGACCTGCGACAAATGCTGGTTGAAGAATGGGATGCCATCCCACAGCAGTGTGTGACCAGGCTGGTTACCAGCATGAGGAGGAGGAGCCAGGCTGTTGTGGCTGTGTATGGTTCTTCCACACACTACTGAGGCTCCTGTTTGATAAATGAATAAACTGTTAAATTGTCAGTATGTCTTGTTTCTTCGAACCTCAATCATCCAATCCACCAAACATCAAACATGAGTCAATGGCAGAATCAGCTGTTTAGCATTGGCAGAGAAGACTTGGCACATTTTTCATGGGTGCAACCCACATACTCAGCTCTGCTGCTCATCCCACAAATGCATGTTCCTTACAAATTTGGCCCCATTTTAAGGGGTAATAAACAGGCTTTCCAATGGTTTAAGATTTAATGCCAAGAAGCATTGTTACAACAAAGAAATAATCTATCAAACACAAATTTCCTTACTCTCTGTGCGAATCTGTTCTAGTTGTTTTTTTCTCTATAACAACATCTGTTTTGGTTTCTAGGATTTAGCCCAGAGGACAACAAACGTGGAGACGCCTGTGAGGGAGACAGCGGTGGACCGTTTGTGATGAAGGTGAGACAAGAAAAAAAAAAAAAAAGATAAAGTGCCTAAAAGGTACCTTAAAGTTGGACAGTTATTGGACTGTCCTTTGTTCACAACTTTTGGAATAGTGGTGTAAGTGGTGAGGAGTGAGAGTTCCTAACTATGGCCTTCCATTTGGCAAGAATTTAGAGAAAAAGCACCCAACATCCCCAGTTCACCAACATTCCATATCCAATCGGCAGCCTGGAATTTTTGACTTACGATAGTAACTGGAATGCACCAAAAGCTCTGAATATCCTCAGCTTCACCACCATTCTGAATTCTGCCTTCAGTTATGAAATCCTTTATAGTTTTTAATGGTCTTCTTTGAAGCCTATAAAACATTCCATACTTGCCTTTGATGTCAACCTTTATAGTTTTGAACTGTCTTAAGAAAGATGATGTCATTCTTTGAAGCCTATAAAACATTCCATACCGTGCCTCTGATGCCAACCTTTATAATTTTTAATGGTCTTCTTTAAAGCCTATAAAACATTCCATACTTGCCTTTGATGTCAACCTTTATAGTTTTTAATGGTCTTCTTTAAAGCCTATAAAACATTCCATACTTGCCTTTGATGCCAACCTTTACAGATTTTAACGGTCTTTAATAAGATGACATTCTTTGAAGCATATAAAACATTCTATACTTGGCTTTGATGCCAACCTTTATAGTTTTTAATGGTCTTCTTTGAAGCCTATAAAACATCCCATACTTGCCTTTGATGTCAACCTTTATAGTTTTTAATAGTCTTCTTTGAAGCCTATAAAAAATCCCAAACTTGCCTTTGATGTCGACCTTTATAGTTTTTAATGGTCTTTAAAAAGATGATGTCATTCTTTGAAGCATTTAAAACATTCCATACTTGCCTTTGATGCCAACCTTTATAGTTTTTAACGGTCTTTAGAAAGATGATGTCATTCTTTGAAGCCTATAAAACATTCCATACTTGCCTTTGATGCCAACCTTTATAGTTTTTAATGGTCTTCTTTGAAGCCTATAAAACATCCCATACTTGCCTTTGATGTCAACCTTTATAGTTTTTAACGGTCTTTAGAAAGATGATGTCATTCTTTGAAGCCTATAAAACATTCCGTACTTGCCTTTGATGCCAACCTATATAGTTTTTAACGGTCTTTAAAAAGATGATGTCATTCTTTGAAGCCTATAAAACATTCCATACTTGACTTTGATGCCAACCTTTATAGTTTTTAATGGTCTTTAGAAAGATGATGTCATTCTTTGAAGCCTATAAAACATCCCATACTTGCCTTTGATGCCAACCTTTACAGATTTTAACGGTCTTTAATAAGATGACATTCTTTGAAGCCTATAAAACATTCCATACTTGCCTTTGATGTCAACCTTTATAGTTTTGAACTGTCTTAAGAAAGATGATGTCATTCTTTGAAGCCTATAAAACATTCCATACTTGCCTTTGATGCCAACCTTTATAGTTTTTAATGGTCTTCTTTGAAGCCTATAAAACATCCCATACTTGCCTTTGATGTCAACCTTTATAGTTTTTAACGGTCTTTAGAAAGATGATGTCATTCTTTGAAGCCTATAAAACATTCCGTACTTGCCTTTGATGCCAACCTTTATAGTTTTTAATGGTCTTTAGAAAGATGATGTCATTCTTTGAAGCCAATAAAACATCCCATACTTGCCTTTGATGCCAACCTTTACAGATTTTAACAGTCTTTAATAAGATGACATTCTTTGAAGCATTTAAAACATTCCATACTTGCCTTTGATGTCAACCTTTATAGTTTTGAACTGTCTTAAGAAAGATGATGTCATTCTTTGAAGCCTATAAAACATTCCATACTTGCCTTTGATGCCAACCTTTATAGTTTTTAACGGTCTTTAGAAAGATGATGTCATTCTTTGAAGCCTATAAAACATTCCGTACTTGCCTTTGATGCCAACCTTTATAGTTTTTAACGGTCTTTAAAAAGATGATGTCATTCTTTGAAGCATTTAAAACATTCCATACTTGCCTTTGATGCCAACCTTTATAGTTTTTAAAGGTCTTTAGAAAGATGATGTCATTCTTTGAAGCCTATAAAACATTCCATACTTGACTTTGATGCCAACCTTTATAGTTTTTAACGGTCTTTAATAAGATGACATTCTTTGAAGCATTTAAAACATTCCATACTTGCCTTTGATGTCAACCTTTATAGTTTTGAACTGTCTTAAGAAAGATGATGTCATTCTTTGAAGCCTATAAAACATTCCATACTTGCCTTTGATGCCAACCTTTATAGTTTTTAACGGTCTTTAGAAAGATGATGTCATTCTTTGAAGCCTATAAAACATTCCGTACTTGCCTTTGATGCCAACCTTTATAGTTTTTAACGGTCTTTAAAAAGATGATGTCATTCTTTGAAGCATTTAAAACATTCCATACTTGCCTTTGATGCCAACCTTTATAGTTTTTAAAGGTCTTTAGAAAGATGATGTCATTCTTTGAAGCCTATAAAACATTCCATACTTGACTTTGATGCCAACCTTTATAGTTTTTAACGGTCTTAAGAAAGATGATGTCATTCTTTGAAGCCTATAAAACATTCCATACTTGACTTTGATGCCAACCTTTATAGTTTTTAATGGTCTTTAGAAAGATGATGTGATTCTTTGAAGCCTATAAAACATTCCATACTTGCCTTTGATGCCAACCTTTACAGATTTTATCGGTCTTTAATAAGATGACATTCTTTGAAGCCTATAAAACATTCCATACTTGCCTTTGATGTCAACCTTTATAGTTTTGAACTGTCTTAAGAAAGATGATGTCATTCTTTGAAGCCTATAAAACATTCCATACTTGCCTTTGATGCCAACCTTTATAGTTTTTAATGGTCTTCTTTGAAGCCTATAAAACATCCCATACTTGCCTTTGATGTCAACCTTTATAGTTTTTAACGGTCTTTAGAAAGATGATGTCATTCTTTGAAGCCTATAAAACATTCCGTACTTGCCTTTGATGCCAACCTTTATAGTTTTTAATGGTCTTTAGAAAGATGATGTCATTCTTTGAAGCCTATAAAACATCCCATACTTGCCTTTGATGCCAACCTTTACAGATTTTAACAGTCTTTAATAAGATGACATTCTTTGAAGCATTTAAAACATTCCATACTTGCCTTTGATGTCAACCTTTATAGTTTTGAACTGTCTTAAGAAAGATGATGTCATTCTTTGAAGCCTATAAAACATTCCATACTTGCCTTTGATGCCAACCTTTATAGTTTTTAACGGTCTTTAGAAAGATGATGTCATTCTTTGAAGCCTATAAAACATTCCGTACTTGCCTTTGATGCCAACCTTTATAGTTTTTAACGGTCTTTAAAAAGATGATGTCATTCTTTGAAGCATTTAAAACATTCCATACTTGCCTTTGATGCCAACCTTTATAGTTTTTAAAGGTCTTTAGAAAGATGATGTCATTCTTTGAAGCCTATAAAACATTCCATACTTGACTTTGATGCCAACCTTTATAGTTTTTAACGGTCTTTAGAAAGATGATGTCATTCTTTGAAGCCTATAAAACATTCCATACTTGACTTTGATGCCAACCTTTATAGTTTTTAATGGTCTTTAGAAAGATGATGTGATTCTTTGAAGCCTATAAAACATTCCATACTTGCCTTTGATGCCAACCTTTACAGATTTTATCGGTCTTTAAAAAGATGACATTCTTTGAAGCCTATAAAACATTCCATACTTGCCTTTGATGTCAACCTTTATAGTTTTGAACTGTCTTAAGAAAGATAATGTCATTCTTTGAAGCCTATAACACATTCCATACCGTGCCTTTGATGTCAACCTTTATAGTTTTTAATGGTCTTCTTTGAAGCCTATAAAACATTCCATACTTGCCTTTGATGTCAACCTTTATAGTTTTTAACGGTCTTTAAAAAGATGATGTCATTCTTTGAAGCATTTAAAACATTCCATACTTGACTTTGATGCCAACCTTTATAGTTTTTAACGATCTTTAGAAAGATGATGTCTTTCTTTGAAGCCTATAAAACATTCCGCACTTGCCTTTGATGCCAACCTTTATAGTTTTTAATGGTCTTTAAAAAGATGATGTCATTCTTTGAAGCATTTAAAACATTCCATTCTTGCCTTTGATGCCAACCTATATAGTTTTTAATGGTCTTTAGAAAGATGATGTGATTCTTTGAAGTCTATAAAACATTCCATACTTGCCTTTAAAGTCATCCTTTCAAATTTTTTACCATCTTTAGAAAGATGCTTGGTGAGACTTGCCTTTTGTATGCAGTCCAGTTTAGGCCCTGCCCTCTTTTACTGTTACTTGTAGCTACATTTTGCTATTTTTAGAGCCATTCAGAATATTTCTATTAATCTTTTCCGATTTTTTCCATCAGTTACTTACTGCTTAACAAAACATCAGAGGAAATGTTTATGTTAGTCTATCTCCTGGTTAGTCTTTGAATCTGAAGATAATTTGTGAAAAAAATTATTATTTTAATGTAGAACTTCGCACACACCTGCCTAGAATATAAGCCAATGAACATGTCTTTTTTGTCATAAATAACATCGTGTTTTTTGTTTTTAACCCTTGCAGTACCCAGAGGAGAACCGCTGGTATCAGATAGGCATTGTGTCCTGGGGTGAGGGCTGCGACCGCGATGGGAAGTACGGCTTCTACACTCACCTGTTCAGGATGGGCAGGTGGATCCGGAAAACAATTGACAGGGAGGGAGGAGATGATGATGAATAGACACACTTTCTGTGTCATGATGCCAATAAAGTTTGACCACATCCTAATGTGAATGCGTCTGTTGCTTGTGAGAAATCAAATATTCAGAGGATAACACTGACATTTTATAGAAGGAAACATGCATACAATATCTCAGAGGCAACAGGAAGGCTCAGTACGTTTACATGCAGTCAGAAAAGTCAACTTACTTCATAAAATACTATCTGCGGATACCGATATCAGGCCAAATAAATACTGTGCATTCTGATTTGCTTCTCAGTCTTTCATTGACAAAAAACCCAAAGAAAACAGGTCTATGTCAGTGGTTCTAGGCTTTACTGATGAGTGCTGTGCAACCCTGGATGGTCCAGATGGAGGAGCAGTGGATGGTTGGTGGATGGACACCATGTCCCAACAAGGCTGCGACATCAGCAAAGAGGGGGTGGAGTCATGTTTTGGGCTGGAATCATGGGGAGAGAGCTGGTAGACCCCTTTAGGGTCCCTGAAGGGTCAAAAACTACCTCATCAAAGTATCTAGAGTTTCTGACTGACCACTTTCTTCCATGGTACAAAAAGAAGAACCATGCCTTCTGTAGCAAAATTATCTTCATGCATGACAATGCTCCATGCTGCAAAGAATCCCTCTGTGTCATTGGCTGCTATGGGCATAAAAGGAGAGAAACTCATGGTGTGGCCCCCATCCTCCCCTGACCTTTAACCCTAGAGAACCTTTGGAGCATCCTCAAGCTAAAGATCTATGAGGGTGGGAGGCAGTTCACATCAAAACAGCAGCTCTGGGAGGATATTCTGACATCCTGCAAAGAAATTCAAGAGAAACTCTCCAAAAACTCACAAGTTCAATGGATGCAAGAATAGTGAAGGTGATATCAAAGAAGGGCTCCTATGTTAACATGGAACTTGGCCTGTTAAGATATTTTTGATTGAAATAGCTTTGATTTCAGTAAATATGACCTCCTAATACTGCAGATTCAACAAACGACCATTTTCAGTTCTTTGTAACCTATAAAATGTTTTGAAACTCTGTTGTGCAGAATAATGTGGAGCAGTGCATTTTTTAGTTTTTATTTTTTAATAAAAATAGTTATCATTGGGAGCTTTGTTCAATAAAATTAGAATTATGCTCTGTTATTTGCAGCGACTATTTAGGAAAATCCAAGAAAAATGTCACTTGCATAATAATTTGGAATGTAGTGTATGTACTTCTAGTTTTGAGTGGATACCATAAATCCCGGGACACAGACAGCAGACCAGTTAAATGAGTTCAAACGTAACTGTGCATGTAAACGTACTGAGTCTCACTGGTCTCAGCTGACAGGAAGTGCTCATCTTCTTTGACAAAGCATATAAAATAACATTTTTAACATGATTGTGTTTCTGAACAGGCAACAGAGCTCATCTTCACGTCAGAATCAAACATTTTAATAAAGATCAGACTCAGCAGCAGGAAATGAGTATAAACATGAAACTGTAGACGTCATATTCTACACAGGTACATCTACAGGTAGTGTGTTAATGCTGTAGTTAAAGGTGGTGTATCTGTCTGAGAGGTCTTTAATGTGCCGTGTGAAACAGCAGTGGTGTGAAACAGAAATCAGCTGTTCTGTGTTCAGAGCTCATCAAAACATGCAAAGCTCTCAGGCCTCATCCTTGGTCTCTGGCTCCGCCTCCCCGTCACCTGTGCGGTGTGTCAGCAGGTGTCTGTTCAGGTGAGTTTTGCGTGTGTAGCTCTTGGAGCAGTAGACACAGCCGTATGGACGGACACTGCTGTGAGCCAACATGTGCTTCTTCAGGTCAAACTTCCTCCTCAGACATTTCCCACATTCAGGACACGAGAACGGCTTCTCTCCTGGAGACGGGCGAGATTTAGGGTTATTACCATGTTTTTACACAATTATTTACATTCAAAAAGCCCAGTAGATTACAAACTACATTAGAATCTAATCATGAATAAAGATCTAAGTCCTTAGACTGCTGTGGTGATAAAATACCAGTACGATGATTTCATAAAGGCTGAGAGGGAGGGGAACAAGACACGCCCACTCCCTGCTTCCTACTGTCCCTCATCAGCCACAACATCATCCAGTCTATCCTGCTACTTAGATCTGATTATTAGCCATAAAGTCAGAACTACTCAAGGTAGACTTACCACTAGGTTCCTCGTCATGTGCTACAGAAACAGGGCAGAAAAGTTGTTTTTCAAAGAACTGTTTTTGAATTTTGACATTTTAATCTAAAAATTTTGACATTTATCTAATAAATTTTTAGATTTTAATCTAAAAATTTTGACATTTATCTAATAAATTTTTAGATTTTAATCTAAAAATTTTGACATTTATCTTAAAATTTACAGATTTTTATCTCAAAATTTTGACATTTATCTTAAAATTTTTACAGTTTAGTCTAAAAATTTTGACATTTTGACATTTATCTGTTAACCCTGAGTCTGATCACCCTGAGTCTGTTAACCCTGACTCTGTTAACTCTGAGTCTGTTGACCCTGAGTCTATTTCCCCTGAGTTTGTTAACTCAGAGTCTGTTGACTCTGAGTTTGGTATTTCTGAGTCTATTTTCACTGAGTCTGTTAACTCAGAGTTTGTTGACCCTGAGTTTGTTTTACCTGACTTTGTTAATTCTTAGTCTGTTAACCCTTAGTCTGCTGAGTTTTTTAACCCTGAGTCTGTTAACCCTGACTTTGTTAAACCTGACTCTGTTAATTCTGAGTGTGTTAACTCTGAGTCTGTTGACCCTGAGTCTGTTAACTCAGAGTCTGTTAACCCTGTGTTTGTTTAACCTGACTCTGTTAATTCTGAGGTCTGTTAACCTTGACTCTCTTAATGACCATGTTTTAAGAAAAACATAATTTATTATCAATCTTGGCCAACAGTACTACATTACCCACAATCCCTGAGCTGTGGGCTGCTATCAGTGAACCTTCGTCACTCATTATAAGCAACCTTTGCTGAAGACCAACCGTTAAATTCACTTCTAGCAGCAGTACTGGATTGAAACATGCTTAATGGCGTGTTAAGCCAATCAAGGGGGTTGCGATTACACTTCAGGATTATGGGTAATGTATTGCTGTTGGCTGAGATGGTGAATAAACCAGGTTGAGTTCATAAAAGAAGAATGAGGAATGATGTTGTGGCTGATTAGGGACAGTAGGACCTGACCTCTTTCAAATGTAGTCAAAGTGTTTAGTAGAATCACTTTAATATTGGCAATGCTATTGCCAACTGAGACAGTGCTGTGTCCCTCTACTGGTTAAAAATGTTGGCAATATTTTTGTGCAACTTAGACAGTACCTGTCTTTGTGTGAGACCCCCCTGGTCATACCTGTGTGAATCCTGCGGTGCTCAGTCAGGTGACAGGAAATAGAAAAGGCTTTCCCACAGTCCTGGCAGACGTACGGTCTCTCCCCCGTGTGCGTCCTCATGTGTTTCTGCAGGTCTCCTCCTGACGGCCAGCCCTTCCCACACACCGTGCACACGTACGGGCGCTCCCCGGTGTGCCGCCGTACGTGGACGTTGAGCCCGGCGAGCGCGGTGAAGTCTTTGGGGCAGTAGGGGCAGCGGTAGGGCCGCTCGCCAGTGTGCGTCCTCAGGTGACCCTCCAGCCCATCGCGGGTTTTGAAGCGTTTGCCGCACTGTGAGCACAGGAAGCGGCTCTCGGCGCTGTGGCTGGCCCGGTGGGAGTGCAGGCCGGTGAGGGAGCCGTACGCCTTACTGCAGATATCGCACTGATACGAACGGGACGTGTGCAGACGCTGGTGGATCCGCAGCTGGGTCACACCTACGGAGAAACAGGACGGTTGCTATGGTGACTGGTGTTAAAACAGAGATGCACTTTATACATTTATGGAAGCCCATTAGTGACAAATAAAAAAGTCAGTAACCATAACGAAATCTTCAACCAAGATTACGAGATAGAAAAATCCAATTATGATAGAAAGTTAAAATTATAAAAGTCATAATAAATTTGATTTATCTCCTATTTAATAACTCGTGTTAGCACTTTTTTATCATTTCAACTTTTTATCTCTTAAATTTGTTTGACATTTATATCTCATAATTTTGACTTTTTAATCTTAAAATGTTGACATTCATCTTAAAAATTTACATTTTAGACTCAATATTTTGAAATTTATCTCAAGATTTTTACTTTTATCTGAAAATTTTTACATTCATCTCAACATGTTGACATTTTAATCTCAAAATTTTGACATTTATATTAACATCTTACATTTTAATCTCAAATTTTTTTATATTTTTATCTTAATATTTGTACATTTTAATCTCAAAATCTTGACGTTAAAGACCTATGAAGTCATCACAGGCATTCTTATTATTTTAAAATTCAGACATTTATCCCAAAATTTTGACATTAATCTTAAAATTTTGATTTTAGTCTCAAAATTTTGACGTTTATCTTAAAATTTGTACATTTTAACCTTAAAATTTTGACATTTATTTTAATATTCTGACATTCATCCCAAAATTTTGACATTAATCTTAAAATTTTGACATTTTAGTCTCAAAATTTTGACGTTTATCTTTATATTTTAAAGGTTTTTATCTTAAAATTTTAACATTTAGCTGAAACTTACAAACTCACATAACTGTGACTTTTTTATTCTAGTGCATAAATCACAGATGTTTGACTTATATATGGACCATGGGCATCCTCAGTTTACCCTGCTGATCAGTGATTTGAAGCGTTCTGTTTTCAGGAACTTAAATTGTCATTCTCATGTAAATAAACAGTCAATGTTGAACAAAGGCTACTTCTGCATGTTTCAGCGATGTCCGGCTCTTCTCTTACATGCACTGTCACAGCTTTTATACCAGTCTCCTGTGCTGTGTTGGTTGTGTCTTTCTTCCTAGCTTTACCTGAATAAATCTGTCTAAAAATGAGTACAGTTGCTGTATAATCAAACTGTTTAACCAGAAGGGAGAAAGGACGACACCTTAACTGCACTAAAACATGAGGAACATTTGCAGAAGTGGGTACAAATGTTGACAATGTTTCAGTGCATTTTAAACAGTTCTCTCTCTTCAGGTCAAACTTGTCGTGCAGTGGGATTGGTAATCCCTTTCAGACTCACCCATGAATGTCTGGTCACAATAACGGCAGTCGTAGCGTGGCTCCGCCCCCTCCACTGAGTGCGTCTGCAGGTGTCGCAGCAGCTGCATCTGCGAGCTGAACGTCTGCTCACACACCGTACAGGTGAGGTCAGGGAGGCGGTGCTGCAGCCGGTGAGCGTCCCTCTCTTTGGCAGACTCAAACACTTTGTCACACTTGCTGCAGGTGAACCCTCCCTTACTCACCTTCTCCAGGTGAGTCTGCTTGTGATTGGTCAGACTGGACAGATGGTGGAACGACTTCTCACACTGGTCGCACTGGTAGACGGGCCGGGTCCGATGGCTGCGCTGGTGAGACAGCAGCTCCGCGTTGGTTTTAAAGATGGCGTTACACTGGAAGCACGAGTGAGACCTAGGGGGGTGGGGATCTGGGGAGCAGGGCTCCAGGGGAGGATCTGGATCCTGACCACCGGCTACAGTCTGCAGGTTCACTGATCTGGTCCTGGTTAAGGCTGAGCCACAGGACTTGTTGGCACGCAGGTGACGGATCACCTGTAGGGGGCAGCAGAGTAAACATGTGGAGGTAAGACATTAGAGGATGGATGATGATGATGATGATGATGATGATCGATGAATGACTCACCTGAGAGCGGTAGATGAAACATTTCCCACACTGTGGACACCTGTGAGCCACCCGCTGAGAATTATGGGAAATGCTGTACAGAGCGTTGGCTGGGACCTCAGAGCAGGACTGATCTGATTGGTCGGCTGACTCCTTTGACCTGACAGGAAACAACATATTGATCAATCTCCAGATGGAACAGATGAAATCTGATCAATCATCTCTCCAAGTCTCACCTGTTCTCCTCATCAATCACAGGTGTGATGATACAATCGTCCCCGCCCACTGCTGAGCTCTGATTGGACGCTTCCTGTTCCCCTGGCAACACGGTGTTACTGATCACCATCTCCTCCACCTCCTCCTGCTCGTCCTCTGTCATCACCACCACCTCCACCTTCACTAGCTCCACGTCCAGCTGCAGAGGGCTCAGCTCGGCAGGGAGAGCGTCTGATTGGACCTCTGCTTCAGCAGGAGGGTCAGGATTGGTCAGCTTGGTGAGGAGGGGGTGGGACCAGGCCAAGAAGAGGATTTTCTCTGAGTCAGGACTCACTGAGGGGGAAATACAGGCCAACAACTACTAAATAAATATAAACAGTTTGAGTTGAACAAAGCAGACATTAAATCAGAGGGGGGTTTATGAGGAGTCGACTAATTCTGAGTCTGTTTACCCTGAGTCTGTTAACCCTGAGGCTGTTATCTCTGAGTCTGTTAACCCTGAGGCTGTTATCTCTGAGTCTGTTAACCCTGAGTCTGCTATCTCTGAGTCTGTTAACCCTGAGTTTGTTACCTCTGAGTCTGTTAACCCTGAGTCTGTTATCTCTGAGTTTGTTACCCTGAGTCTGTTTCTTCTGAGTCTGTAACCTCTGAGTCTGTTAACCCTGTGTCTATTAACTCTGAGTCTGTTGACCCTGAGTCTCTTGACTCTAAAGCCCTACCCCTTCATCTACCCCTTCCCCCTGGCCCTTGAAACAGAGTGGTAAGGGGTAGGGGTGATTCCCCTAAGAAACGAGACGCCACTTGATTGCAGTGTAGCCACTAGGCGGCGCCAAGGTAATGTTTAGACCCGTGAGCTTCATATATTGTCAATACTAGATAAACTGGCTGTATGTGTTTACTTTCCTGCTATATGGAGTCATTAAAAAGTAAAGTTCAAAAGACCCACGTATCTTTTATGTTTTAAAGAAAAACATAACATGCTGTTCATCATCACACATTGCCGATAAACAGCTGCGTCATCGGAGGTGACTATATAGCTTCGACCGTCTCGTTCATACTGCGTTGATCTTATCCACTTATTAATACAATTAACAGCCCTGGTTACATGTGTGGACACCAAAAATACGATAAACCTCAATCCTCTGTGGCTAAAGATTGAATATATGAGAACATAAAATTGTTGTCTTTTCTATAATCATTTTGCCGAAATTTTTTTTCATTTATGCGCCTCGTAGTCTGTTGTGCCATTTCGCAATTGAACGCAGTGCATAGAGGGGAAATTCATCGTAACTCTTGGTTTCAAGTGTGGTCCTGAAAAATCTTCGTTTCAAGGACTATATAGCCCTTGGCCCTTGGCCCTACCCCTCGATTCAAAAGAGAACTGGGACACCACTTCACCTGACGTGAACGTGCAAAACCAAGGAATAGGGCTAAGATAAGGGCTAAGGGGTAGAAATGGGATTCACCCTAAGTTTGTAAGGTTGAGTTTGATATTTCTGAGTCTGTTAACTCTTGAGTTAGTTACCCTTGAGTCTGTTAACCCTTAGTCTGTTAACCCTGACTCTGATGAATCTGTGTCTGTTGAATCTGAGTCTGTTAATTCTGAGTCTGTTAACTCTGAGTCTGTTAACTCTTGAGTTAGTTACCCTTGAGTCTGTTAACCCTTAGTCTGTTAACCTTGACTCTGGTGAATCTGAGTCTGTTGAATCTGAGTCTGTTAATTCTGAGTCTGTTAACTCTGAGTCTGTTAACTCTTGAGTTAGTTACCCTTGAGTCTGTTAACCCTTAGTCTGTTAACCTTGACTCTGGTGAATCTGAGTCTGTTGAATCTGAGTCTGTTAATTCTGAGTCTGTTAACTCTGAGTCTGTTAACTCTTGAGTTAGTTACCCTTGAGTCTGTTAACCCTTAGTCTGTTAACCTTGACTCTGGTGAATCTGAGTCTGTTGAATCTGAGTCTGTTAATTCTGAGTCTGTTAACTCTGAGTCTGTTAACTCTTGAGTTAGTTACCCTTGAGTCTGTTAACCCTTAGTCTGTTAACCTTGACTCTGGTGAATCTGAGTCTGTTGAATCTGAGTCTGTTAATTCTGAGTCTGTTAACTCTGAGTCTGTTAACTCTTGAGTTAGTTACCCTTGAGTCTGTTAACCCTTAGTCTGTTAACCCTGACTCTGATGAATCTGTGTCTGTTGAATCTGAGTCTGTTAATTCTGAGTCTGTTAACTCTGAGTCTCTTAACTCTTGAGTTAGTTACCCTTGAGTCTGTTAACCCTTAGTCTGTTAACCTTGACTCTGGTGAATCTGAGTCTGTTGAATCTGAGTCTGTTAATTCTGAGTCTGTTAACTCTGAGTCTGTTAACTCTTGAGTTAGTTACCCTTGAGTCTGTTAACCCTTAGTCTGTTAACCCTGACTCTGATGAATCTGTGTCTGTTGAATCTGAGTCTGTTAATTCTGAGCCTGTTAACTCTGAGTCTCTTAACTCTTGAGTTAGTTACCCTTGAGTCTGTTAACCCTTACTCTGTTAACCCTGACTCTGGTGAATCTGTGTCTGTTGAATCTGAGTCTGTTAATTCTGAGTCTGTTAACTCTGAGTCTCTTAACTCTTGAGTTAGTTACCCTTGAGTCTGTTAACCCTTACTCTGTTAACCCTGACTCTGGTGAATCTGAGTCTGTTAACTCTGAGTCTGTTAATTCGGAGTCTGTTAACTCTGAGTCTGTTTACTTTACCACATTATCTATGAGCTTTCTCTAAACTGTGACACCAGGAGTTTCCATGAACACATTCCTCTACTTCAGATCTGTTAATCCTGCTTTAAACCTTCTAGGGTAGTAAGATAAAAAAATGACGACACCTTTCAGCCAATTTAAAGCTGTGACTCTGAACAAATCCTGGTCCGGACCAGGTAATGAGTTTAGGCTCAACAGACTAAGATTATGGTCTAAATCCCTACACAGTCCAGCCCTTAGTAATGTTTTCAGTGTCTGTGGTTTGATACCTGTGGTTGTTGCCTGTTCCATTTGACAGCTCTGATTGGTCAGGAGCTCCCTAAAGTCCACCTTATTGGCCTCCTGTAAACACTCCTCAACACCACCGGGGGCAGCATCGAGCCAAGAAGCAGCCTTAGAGAAAAACATCTAAATGTTACCCAAATGATCACCTGAGAGGATTTCAGTGACTGAGTAGTAACATTAGCAGAAGAGAATGAGGCAAACATGGCGCCCTCTAAAGGTCAAACTCAGTTCGTTTACATGCAGTCACATTATTATGTCAGTGCGACTCAAACTGGACTCTATAAATACATGAAAACAGGTTAATGTGCATGAAATCCTACTGAATGGAATTTCCCAGAGTCCTGCAATATTTTAAATAGTTCATGTCTGGTTTTCTGAGGACCTGTTTGAAGTCAGGCACTGGGAACAGCTGCTCGATCCTGGACAGGAAGTCAGATATGAAAGACTGGAGGGCGGAGTCAAAGCTATGGCTGAAAACCTCCTAAAACAAAGAAGAGTGTTATAGACATGGGACCCGTTTCAAGAAGGAAGTTCAACAAACTCAGAAACTAACCCTGAGAAACTCTGAGTTAATCTACCCACAGGTGAGAAACTCTGAGTTAATCTACCCACAGGGGGAGAAACTCTGAGTTAATCTACCCACAGGGAAGAAACTCAGAGCTTCTCAGTTGTAGAGCAGTAACTCTGAGTTGTTAAATCAACTCTGAGTGGGCTGATATCTGTGGATGTTGTGTGACCTTGTTGTTGTTGTTGTAGTTGTAGCACTGACCTGCTGGAGGCGCTGTCTGTCTGCTGGACTGTGGACCAGTTTATCTGCGAGTGTCGACAGAGCTGAACACCATCCGGTCACCTCTTCATCCCCACTCTGATGGGACAAAAGAGGCGCATGAAAAAGAAGATGTCGAGGCAGTAGAAAGAGGAGAACAAGACAAAGAAGACAAGGGAGGCGAAGAAGAAAAAAAAGATGAAGAAAACAAAAAGAGGACAAAGAAGAAGAAGTAGACAAGGAAGGAGAGGGCCTGGGATTATCTGAAATATTGATTATTGATTTATTTCCAGGTTATTTCACCCCAGTCAAGTTTCTTATTTAATAAAGGTATCTAAATGGTAAAGGACGAGGTGACGCCTCCATAGACCATGTTTTATGAAACTGATCCAAAAAAAGACAATACTTTAATCCTTTAGATTACAAACTGAAAACAGATCAAAATACCAGCATGCTTATATCTCCTGCTATTAAAGCTAAAATAGAAACATTTGTTCCAGAAACAACAGAGGAGGGATGTATTAAAGACATCTGCTCTCACTGTTACCTCACAGACTGAGAGGACTTTGTCCACGTGGACTTGGACAGACTGAGGGTCGGGGTCACTGAGAGCCGCCTAAACCAAGAAGAGAGGAGAGATGTTGTTCTCTGTTCTGGTCTCACCTGATCAAACATACCTGGATGTGTAAATGAGTGTCTCTCCTCACCTTGGCCCTCAGAGCGAGCAGAAGCAGACTCCTCTGTCTGTCCGTCAGCAGTTGAGGGATGGCCTCAGTAACCAAGGCAACAAAGTCCTCGAGCATCCCATAATGCCTCGCACTTTGCTGCTGGGCGACCTGCCACATCACCGCCGTCAGCAGGCGGAGGGGAGGGACAAGGAGGCGAAGGGAGGAGAGGGGGAGGGAAGAAACTGGGAGGGAGAAAAATACAGGAATTATTAAGATTTATGCATTTATGTATATTATAATACAATTTATCACAACATGGTTGAAGTTCAAAATGAACCTCATGGCTGGATTGGATTAAAATCACACGCAGTCGTCCAGGACACACAATGATGGGCAATTTGGGAGTTTAAATAACTAATAAATACAGGGGAAAAAAATTATTTCTGAAATCAGAGACAGAATTCTGAGATCAAAGTCCGAATTCTGAGGTTAAAATTAGATTGATTTAGATCAAAGTCAGAATTCTGAGATCAAATGTAGAATTCTGAGATCAAAGTAAGAATTCTGAGATCAGAGTCAGAACTTTGAGATCAGAGTCAGAACTCTGAGATCAAAGGTAGAATTCTGAGATCAAAGGTAGAATTCTGAGATCAGAGTCAGAACTCTGAGATCAGAGTCAGAACTCTGAGATCAAAGGTAGAATTCTGAGATCAGAGTCAGAACTCTGAGATCAGAGTCAGAACTCTGAGATCAAAGTCAGAATTCTGAGATCAGAGTCAGAACTTTGAGATCAGAGTCAGAACTCTGAGATCAAAGGTAGAATTCTGAGATCAAAGGTAGAATTCTGAGATCAGAGTCAGAACTCTGAGATCAGAGTCAGAACTCTGAGATCAAATGTAGAATTCTGAGATCAAAGTCAGAATTCTGAGATCAGAGTCAGAACTTTGAGATCAGAGTCAGAACTCTGAGATCAAATGTAGAATTCTGAGATCAAAGTCAGAATTCTGAGATCAGAGTCAGAACTTTGAGATCAGAGTCAGAACTCTGAGATCAAAGGTAGAATTCTGAGATCAAAGGTAGAATTCTGAGATCAGAGTCAGAACTCTGAGATCAGAGTCAGAACTCTGAGATCAAATGTAGAATTCTGAGATCAAAGTCAGAATTCTGAGATCAGAGTCAGAACTTTGAGATCAGAGTCAGAACTCTGAGATCAAAGGTAGAATTCTGAGATCAAAGGTAGAATTCTGAGATCAGAGTCAGAACTCTGAGATCAAAGTCAGAATTCTGAGATCAAAGGTAGAATTCTGAGATCAAAGTCAGAATTCTGAGATCAGAGTCAGAATTCTGAGATCAGAGTCAGAATTCTGAGATCAAAGTCAGTAAATGAGATCAGAGTCAGAATTCTGAGATCAGAGTCAGAATTCTGAGATCAGAGTCAGAATTCTGAGATCAGAGTCAGAATTCTGAGATCAAAGTCAGAATTCTGAGATCAAAGTCAGAATTCTGAGATCAGAGTCAGAATTCTGAGATCAAAGTCAGAATTCTGAGATCAGAGTCAGAACTCTGAGATCAAAGGTAGAATTCTGAGATCAAAGTAAGAATTCTGAGATCAGAGTCAGAACTCTGAGATCAAAGTGAGAACTCTGAGATCAGAGTCAGAACTCTGAGATCAAAGGTAGAATTCTGAAATCAAAGGTAGAATTCTGAGATCAGAGTCAGAACTCTGAGATCAAAGTAAGAATTCTGAGATCGGAGTCAGAACTCTGAGATCAAAGGTAGAATTCTGAGATCAGAGTCAGAACTCTGAGATCAGAGTCAGAATTCTGAGATCAGAGTCAGAATTCTGAGATCAAAGTCAGAATTCTGAGATCAGAGTCAGAACTCTGAGATCAGAGTCAGAACTCTGAGATCAAAGGTAGAATTCTGAGATCAAAGTCAGAATTCTGAGATCAAAGTCAGAATTCTGAGATCAGAGTCAGAACTCTGAGATCAGAGTCAGAACTCTGAGATCAGAGTCAGAATTCTGAGATCAAATGTAGAATTCTGAGATCAAAGTCAGAATTCTGAGATCAGAGTCAGAACTCTGAGATCAGAGTCAGAATTCTGAGATCAAATGTAGAATTCTGAGATCAAAGTCAGAATTCTGAGATCAGAGTCAGAATTCTGAGATCAAATGTAGAATTCTGAGATCAGAGTCAGAACTCTGAGATCAAAGTCAGAATTCTGAGATCAGAGTCAGAACTCTGAGATCAGAGTCAGAATTCTGAGATCAAATGTAGAATTCTGAGATCAAAGTCAGAATTCTGAGATCAAATGTAGAATTCTGAGATCAGAGTCAGAACTCTGAGATCAAAGGTGGAATTCTGAGATCAAAGCCTGAATATTGAGATTAAAGTCAGAATTCATAGATTAAAGCCTGAATTTTGATATCCAAGCCTTAATTCTGAGATTAATGCCAGATTTACTTCAAACCGGTTGTCCATTCAGTATCTTAACACTGGGTACATAGGGCCGTGGATGAAGCCAGGTGTTGTGATATTTGGCTTAAACGACCACAGGTTACACATCAAATATTGACCCATATAATTCACAAATAATCACTGTTGTGTTTTTCTTGTAAATGCGTCTCTACTTTTTATTTACACTTCGGTAGAATATTGTCATATACATATATAAATTAGATCACATTTAGTTTCCAGTTTTTGTTTTATATTTCTCTTCTCCATGACTTTTGAAATAACAGATTTCTAAACGTAGTTTAGTTCATTAAACTCCACAGACCGAGCACACACGTCGGGCTAGCTTTGTGACTGAAGTAGAAAAACTGAAATAATTATAAAATAATAACAATTAATGAGTGATGACTTAAGTCAGTTATAATGAAGAGCACATACCCATTCTGGGTTAAAGTCACAAACGTCTTCGTTTGTTTTTAAAGCTGCATTAAAGTCCGTTAGCTTCTAGAGCTAACCGCTGTACAACTGTTTACAGTCCGCTTTCACACCGGAAGTTGATCACTTCAGACCAAACACTTCCGGTTCCACGTGTACATTGTGGAAAACAGTTAAAAAAGCAAACAATTACTTAATATAATTACTCATTAAAAAAAGCTGCGAGCTATTCAACAGAAAGGCTTACATTTTGAAGTTTTAATTAATAATAATTTGTTCTGCAAAATAAGTAGATCCTTGTTTTTATAAGAAATTAATTCTATCTAGGAGCGGATCTTTTTATTATTATCTAGGAGCAGGATGTGAGACATTTCTAACTTCACTGGACCTGAATATCCAGCTGAGGGCAAAGGTATGGTGGCCCTGAAGGTCAACTGCAAATAACCTTTCCTTTATCAATTTATTCTCTCTTTTTAAAAATACAGTTGCAAACATCTTTTCAATATATTCAGATGGGACTCATCTCTCTTTAGTGAAAAAATGTCCAAATGTTGCCTTTTTTTTTTTTTTTTTTTTTTTTTTAAGTTTTGCCATTTTACGTCTAAATTTTGGTTTAAAATGTCCAGATGTTGCCAGAATTTTCGTGCAAATTTGACTGTACTCTTTCCCTCTCTTTAGTTTAAATTTACCAGATGTTGTCAGTATTTTTGTGCAGTTTAGATAGTACTCCTTCCCTCTCTTTTGTTTGAAAACAACAAAAATGTTGCCAATATTTTTGTCCAATTTAGACAGTACGCTTTCTGCGTTTAAAAATACCCACATTGCAAACATTTTTGTTACATTCAGACGATATTTGTCCATTTTTTTCAGATGCCTGAATGTTAGCAACATTTTTAGGCCACTGAGACAGCACTCTTCTTCTCTTTTGTTTAAAAATACCCAGATGTTGTAAATCTTTGCAATCATTTTTGAGCAATTAAGACAAAACTCCCACTGTCTTTTTAGTTCAATAAAAGTCAAAGTTGCCTGTGTATGTGAAATTAAACACTTTTATCTTTTAATGATTTGTTTAAACCATAATTGCTGTCATATCCCTCTCTACAGACATATGACACATTGATAAAACAGCTTTTCTATCTTCGCAAATCAACCTTAAATTTCCAGATACTGTGGTTTAATGTGTGCATGGCACTTGCAAGATAAAAAACAACTTCCTGAATAAGAACCAGGCCAAGATAATTAAGAAAGGATGTTTTTATTGATGATTTGGTTGGACAGAACAGTCACGCATGAGTTTGAAATTCTAAACTTTAACACTGATTTACCACAGAAACCGTTGCAGTGTCTAACAGTCAAACTATTTTTTTAAATAAAAAACCGACCCAGTACAAACAGAACCACACTTCTTCAGTCGTCCTCCTCATCCTCGTCCTCAGTGTCCTCCTCCTTCATCACCTTTACCACTCTCCTCCTCTTCCTCCTCGTCTCCTTCACCTCCTCCACCTCATCCTCCTCGTTCCCCTCCTCCCCTTCCTCCCCTCCTCCGTCCTCCTCTCCCTCCTCCCGAGCGTTACAGCGGCTGCAGTGCCTCCTGAAGCCTCCCAGGTACTCGGACCTGAAGCAGCAGAAGGGGCAGGCGTAGCGTCCGGGCCGGTGGGCGGTGCTGACGTGCTGCTGCATCCGGCTGGGCAGGAAAAACGCGAGTTTACAGATCTTACAGCTGTACGGACGCTCCACGTCGTGGCTGCGCTCAACATGACTGATGGCAAAACCTGCAGGGAAGGAGACACAGATTCCCCCTAAGCATCATGGGAGTTGAGAATGAGGGGGATAGGTCCCCATAAACAGAGACGACAGTCCTGGACACATATTTAATCCTGTTCGTGGTGCTGTTAGCTGCATGTCTTCACCCTCTGGCTCTCCCCATATTTCCTGTCTGGCTTCAGCAGTCCAATCAAATGAATGGTCCAAAAACAATCTTTTAAAAAAACATAAATAAACCATTTTAGCAGTTTAAAGTGTTTTTATGTTAGAATACATCATAGTTTCAACTTTTAAAAGGCCAAATTTGTTGTGTGATGCTTGATTCTTACACTGAGCTAGGAAGAAGACTTGCATCATGGGTAATGTAGTCTCCAGGCTTTGAGGATGGAGACTGTGTGGAAAAGATGATACATGATATGTTTTATTTTATGGATGAATGAAAGTCCAAATGAGTGAAGACATGATTTTTAAAATGGTAATTTGAGGTCTTCAGGGGGTTAGTGAGATTTTTTTTGGTGTTGAAGAGAAAAATCTCCAGAAAAGGATTAAGGCTACTAAAAAAACCTTAAGAATCCACCCTCTGAATTCTGACTTTGATCTCATTATTGTTGTTTTTTCATGGACTTCTCTGTCTGCTAATGAAGATGATAATGATGATGATGATGATGATGATGATGACAATGACGATTCTGACTTTGATCTCGGTATGCTTACTCTGATCTCAGAACTCTGACTTTGATCTCATTATTGTGTTTTTTTTATGGACTTCTATGTCTGCTAATAAAGATGATGATGATGTTGATGACTTTGATCTCGGAATTGATACTTTAATCTCAGAATTCTGACTTTGATCTTGGAATTCTTGCTCTGATCTCAGAACTCTGACTTTGATGTTGGAATTCTTACTCTGATCTCAGAACTCTGACTTTGATCTCGGAATTCTTACTCTGATCTCAGAACTCTGACTTTGATCTCGGAATTCTTACTCTGATCTCAGAACTCTGACTTTGATGTTGGAATTCTTACTCTGATCTCAGAACTCTGACTTTGATCTCGGAATTCTTACTCTGATCTCAGAACTCTGACTTTGATGTTGGAATTCTGACTTTGATCTTAGAATTCTTACTTTGATCTCATTATTCTGACTTTGATCTCAGAATTCTGACTTTGATCTCAGAATTCTTACTTTGATCTCAGAATTCTTACTTTGATCTCAGAATTCTGACTTTGATCTCAGAATTCTTACTTTGATCTCAGAATTCTTACTTTGATCTCATTATTCTGACTTTGATCTCAGAATTCTTACTTTGATCTCAGAATTCTGACTTTGATCTCAGAATTCTTACTTTGATCTCATTATTCTGACTTTGATCTCAGAATTCTTACTTTGATCTTAGAATTCTTACTTTGATCTCCTTATTCTGACTTTGATCTCAGAATTCTGACTTTGATCTCAGAATTCTTACTTTGATCCATTATTCTGACTTTGATCTTAGAATTCTTACTTTGATCTCATTATTCTGACTTTGATCTCAGAATTCTTACTTTGATCTTAGAATTCTGACTTTGATCTCATTATTCTGACTTTGATCTTAGAATGCTTACTTTGATCTCATTATTCTGACTTTGATCTTAGAATTCTTACTTTGCTCTCATTATTCTGACTTTGATCTTAGAATTCTTACTTTGATCTCGGAATTCTGACATTGAGTAGTTTATAGTGGCCCTTATCTTCTTCTGTAGACATCACCAGTAAGTACAGAAGAAGATAATTCCTAAGATAATGAAATACTAGAGGGAATCCTGAGTTTGTACCTTTTAGTTTGGTCTTCCAGCCACAGATCAAACACACGAAGCGGCTTGCGATGAAGCGAACCACTTTGGAGACCACCTCCATCTCCTCTTTCAGCATCTCTCCAGTCAGCCCGGCCGCCCCCTCCTCCTCCTCAGCGCCGCCGCTGCCCTGCGACTGTTTCAGGGTGGAGTCTAGGTGCTGGCGGAGGGACTGGTGGGCGTAGGCTCTGGGGATGTCATGCTTGCGGACCACATGGTTGATGCCCGGTCCCTTCTTGCTGCTCCTCCAGTTACAGATCAGACAGCGATAACCGGCGCCGTCAAACACCAGCACGCTCTCGTCTCCTTCAGCCTCTGTTTTCACTGTCACAGGCTTCTGGAGGGTTGGGCCTTCATCATGGCACTCCACATCATCCTCAGCTTCACTACTTCTCTTTCGTTTGAGAGTTTCTTTTTCTCCCTCCCCCATTTCTCCATCCTTTTCTTCCTTGTCTACCTCCTTTCCTGCCTCCTTTTCTTCTTGTGTGCTTTCCTCCCTCTCTACCACCTTCTCTTCTTCTGTCCTTCCCTCCTTCTCTTCTTCCATCTTTGCCTCCTTCTCTATTTTCATTCCTTCCTCCTTCACTTCTTTCTCTCCCTCCTTCTCATCTTTTCCTCCCTCCACCTCTTCTTTCTCTCTGTCCTTCTTCTTTTTGCCTCCCTCCATCTCTGCTTTCCCTCCCTCCTTCTTGTCCTTCTCCTCCTCTGCCTCCTCCTCCGTCTTCTCCCCCGCTGTCTCGTCCATGCAGTGTCTGGAGATGATGTGTTTGTAAAGTTTGGTGAAGTCACGGCTGGTGAAGAAACACTCAGAGCAGTGGAACAGCCTCGCCGTGCTCTGGTACATCACAATGTTGCCAAGGCGACCCACGGACATGCTGTCAAGAGAGGTGGGGTGAGACGTGGCCACGTGGGTCAGCTGGTGGGCGTGGCTTTTAGAGAAATGACCACAGAGGGAGCACTGCAGGTGAGCTGCCACGCCTCCACCCACCTCGCCACGAGGCTGTATAATGACGGACATGTCTGTTACCATGGAAACAGAAACAGACAAATAACATTAGATTAAAAAACAGACATTCGAAGAGACTTTAAAAAGGTTTAGAGTGGGCTGTTATTAATTTATGGTAGACATTTTGCTTTTTTTTTTTTTACATGTAACTAACTAGTCAATGATTTTACAGAAGACCAGAAGAGCCACTGAAACCAAAATAAAAATATGGGGACCCCTTTTTTTCCTCAAAATTCAGAGAAAAGTCTGAAATCAGATCGTAATTCTGACTTTGACCTCATCATTCTTTTATCTCAGAAGTCTTTTATCTTGGATCACTTTGCTTTTAGATTTTGTTTTTTAATCGTAGCTTGGCATGAAAAGGAAGGCAATAGAATTAAAAGGAAACTAATTATAACTCTTAAAATGATGTCTGGTATAACAGCTCAGGAAAAACTAAACCTTTTTCACCAATTTCACCTTTTTAAGATGCTTAGCTGTCACACTTGTCTCAGCACAAAGACTATCGTTATGACAGCGTCGTCTGCATTTCCTTAAGATTATTTCCGTTAAGTGTTTTCTCATTAATGAGACCTTAAGAGCTGTAAAGAGGCCCCAGTCCTGCTGCTGCTTTGCCTCCATTGAATAACGGACCCTCGGTTAGCTCCCATGCTAACTGCGTTAGCTCACGAGCTTCAAATCACCTTCAAATTCAAGTTTCTCGATCATTCCCCCACATGTTATTACTCAGTGGTTATAACTGCTATCATTACTTTCAGATGCATCATGAAGCAGTATAATTCAAATTCAATTTGATCTAATAATTTAACCGAAACCCACCGATGAGCTCCAGCCCGCAGAGCTGCTAACGCACACTTCCCTGTTTATCTCCAGCACAGCCAATCAGCTCACATCAGCGTGTGTTCGTTGACCAATCAAAGCGCTCCCCTGGCTCAGGATTGTCGCGAGAACTTGCAGCTGCTTTGATTTTAAAGGGAACTCTGATGTAGTTTTGATGCAAAACGACTTAAAAGAAGGTATTTTCTATGGAAACAAACGATAACAAACATTTATATTTCTTCAAAAATTCAATGTACAAAATTTAATACAGTTAGGAAGAAGATTCAGACAACTGAAAACATTTTTGAGACTTTTCTAGGGGGAAAAAGACAGAATTCTCAGATGACAGAAAATTCTAAGAATCTATCTGAGATCAAATTCAGAATTAGGGATCAAAGTCAGAATTCTTGGATCAGACTCAGAGTTCTAAGGTTAAAGTCAGAATTAGGGATCAAAGTTCAAAGTCAGAATTTTAAGATTAAAGTCAGAATTCTAAGATCAAAGATCAAAGTCAGAATTCTAAGATTAAAGTCAGTATTAGGGATCAAATTCAGAATTAGGGATCAAAGTCAGAATTCTTGGATTAAAGTCAGAATTCTAAGATTAAAGTCAGTATTAGGGATCAAATTCAGAATTAGGGATCAAAGTCAGAATTCTTGGATCAGAGTCAGAGTTCTAAGATTAAAGTCAGAATTAGGGATCAAAGTTCAAAGTCAGAATTTTAAGATTAAAGTCAGAATTCTAAGATCAAAGATCAAAGTCAGAATTCTAAGATTAAAGTCAGAGTTCTAAGATTAAAGTCAGAATTCTAACATCAATGTCAGAATTCTGAGATCAAAGTCAGAATTAGAGATCAAAGTCAGAATTCTTGGATCAGAGTCAGAGTTCTAAGATTAAAGTCAGAATTAGGGATCAAAGTTCAAAGTCAGAATTTTAAGATTAAAGTCAGAATTCTAAGATCAAAGATCAAAGTCAGAATTCTAAGAGTAAAGTCAGAATTCTAAGATCAAAGTCAGAATTCTAACATCAAAGTCAGAATTCTGAGATCAAAGTCAGAATTCTAAGATCAAAGTCAGAATTCTGAGATCACAACCAGAACTGGAAGATTACAGCTAAGTCAGTTTTATAAATTCATTCTTATAGGATGACTTATATTATTTGGTTGCAGATGAAGTCTATGCTCATGAGTATTTTGGGAACGTGTGTCTGTGAGTGTGTCAGCGATGCCATCCTAAGATGATTAATGAGCCTATTTTAGTCTGCAGAGGTAAACACCGTGAAGCGCGGGCCCAGTCTACCATCCTCCTCCTGCTGGTACACCGTCAGCTCCCAGTCACTGTTTTCGTGATGAGTGGGTCTGATAGACGTCTCATCCGTCACACTTTCATCTCATTGACTGCTGTGGGAGGTGTTTACTTGGATGGTTGCCTAGTCACAGCTCTCTGAGTTGCAGGAGAATAAAACAGCTTTGATGCAAAACATTAAAATGCATCTATTAGTCAGCAAATTACAAACATTCAGGAACATTTTTATTTTACCTTTATTTAACCACAAGAACTCCATCAAGATGCAAAAATCTCCGTTATAAGGGGGTCCTGACAAGAACAGCAGCAGAAGAGGTTCAGTCCATGCAATAAACAATAGACCATCAAGATTAAACCAGTTAACCTGTCAGCAGAGTTCAGCCGCAAAACGTGTGCTTACACCGGTCAGAGGATCCTTAATCCTGGTGTTAAAATCCCCTAATCTACAACACTAGACATTAAGGTGACCAAGTAGATCAGACCAAACTGAATATAACAAGCTCTTTCACTAAAGATGGAACTAGTTTGAGGAATTTGATGTAAAATGAATCAAACAAGAATGAAAGTTAAATCTACTTACATTTCACAGAGAAATGAACACAAACGAGACAGTAGAACATGTAGAAAGAAAGATATAAACATATTTCATCCTCCTGTTGTGAAAGAAAGGCCTTGGACAACATTTAAGTATGTGGAGGTCCCAGCAAATACACAAAAGAGGCCCTCCCCATTAAGCTAAAGGCCCTCACAGTGAGTTAACAATATATTCAGAAACACAAAATGGTAAAAGTCCTTCAACAAAAGCTGCCAGCTACTGCATGGCCTGATAATTGGCAGAAGTTCACCGAAAAGCAATAACCACGAGAAAGCAAAATGTTCAAAGTCACCATACAGCAAACAATACTTCATCTTAAGTTGCCAACAATGGTCTACTTTTCAGTAGAAAATGGAGGGCACCCAACACCCCAGCTTCACTCCTCCATCTCCTGACTTTGAAGATGATGTCATCAAAGCTAAGAAAACATTCTATCCTCTGCCTTAAGGATAATGTCTTCATAGCAAATAACATATTCCGTTCTTTACCTCTAAAGATGATGACATCAAAGCTGAAAAAACATTCTGTCCTTGGCTTTGAAGTCATTAAAAGATTCTATCCTCTGAGCTTAAAGTCATCAAAGCCTGTAAAACATTCCATCCTCTGCCTTTGAAGTCATCAAAAGTAATACAACATTCAATCTCTGCCTTTGAAGTCATCAAAGCCTTTTTAACATTCCAACCTTGTCTTTGAAATCATCCAAATTTATTAAACATTCCATTCCCTGCCTTTGAAGTCATTCAAGCCTTTAAAACATTCCAAACTCTGCCTTTGAAGTCATTGTAGCTTATAAAACATTGCAACATCTGCCTTTGAAGTTATCAAAAGTAATAAAACATTCAATCTCCGCCTTTGAAGTCATCAAAGTAATAAAACATTTCATTCTTTGCCTTTTAAGTAATCAAAACTTTTAAAACATTCCAACCTCTGCCTTTGAAATCATCAAAACTTACAAAACATTCAATTCTCTGCCTTTGAAGTCCTAAAAGCTAATGAGACATCCTATAATTGCTTTTTAAAAGTATCTTAACTTAGAAAACATTGCATTCTTTGTCTTTGAAGTCATCAAAGCTTTTAAACATTCCAACCTTGCCTTTGCAGTCAGCAAGGCTTTTAAAACATTCCATCCTTGCCTTTTGAATGTAGGCCTGTCTAGCTATGACTCTAATCAGACTTTTGGACTTAGTGATGTCTTTTTACCTCACCGGTTCGGCCCCTGAAGCTCAGGGCTCCAGTTTGAACACGTCTGCTGTATTTCAGTCTAGTGCTTGTTTGTATCATTCTACATTAATCCTTCCACACTTAACTGCAATAAAAGTACTGCAGTTTTTCTTCATAACCAGCACTTATGCTTCAATGTCCTCACCACTAGTGCTAAACTAGTGTTTTTATTTGTTCATCACCATAAGGAATGTCAAAGTTTCCTCCAACACTGCCTGAGATGATGGGAGAGAAGTTAGGGTCGAGCAAGGAGAGAGAGAGAGAGAGAGAGAGAGAGAGAGAGAAGGAGGGAGGGGGCTTTTATTGTGGTAGAACGGGGGAGACAGAAAAAGAGAGAGAGAGAGAGAGGAGTCTGTGTTTGAACTTGTGTTTCCAGTCTTTGTCAGCTGAGATTCACTTTCTCACTCACACTCTGAGGGACGCCGAGTGAGCGAGGACAACATGCTCAGCTTAAAAGGTGAGAGAGAGAAAGAGAGAGAAAGAGAGAGGGAGAGAGAGAGACAGAGAGAGAGAGAGAGAGAGAGAGAGGATGAATGGAGGACTGTCTGATGCAGATAAGAGAGAGCGTTGGTGTGGATGTAGGTCATTTTGTCCGCTGGCTGTCCAGACTTTGTGAACAGGCTGTTATCAGTGGAACCCCTCTGTGTGATGGGAAACTCAGGAGGGTCCAGGCAGCTTTGTTTTCTGCAGAGAGAGACGGAGAAATGGAGGAAAGTGTTGCAGTATTTCCAGATTTACAGCTGCTGCAGTGTTTCTGTGCTTCATTCCATTTACAGCTGCAATCAGAACCGTTAACTAATAACCCTTTAGGTTCTCATTAGAGCGGGGCAGTGCATGGAGGTTTAAGGTATAGAGATAGTCTTTTAGAATAAAATAATGTTGGTTATGGATATAAGAATACAACATGCTTTTACACAATCTGATCCAGGAGGTGGTGAAAAAGATGGAATGATTTTTTAGCATTGATGACATCATCTTTTTTACAGTCAATTAAAGACTTCAGAGGATCATTAGAGGCAGAGGACGGAATGTTGATGAAGCTGGGGATGTTGGGTACTTTCTCCTTCCTTTTTTTTTTTTTTTTTTGCAAATAGTAACCATAGTTGGCAACTTTTGGAAAAGTGGGTGGAACTGGTTAGATATCTTTCACCCACTTTACCAAAAGATGCCAACTTCAGCCTATAAAAAAATGGAGGGGAAGACCTCCAACATTCTCAGATTCACCAACATTCCATCCTTGCCTTAAAAAGGATGTCAGCCTTTCAAGCCCATAAAGCATTCCATCCTCTCCATTTTATGATATTGTCATTTCAAGCCTCCAAACATTCCTTTTTTAAAAATTTATAAAACATCCCATCCTTGCCTTTCATTATGTCATCCTTTCAAGTTCTAAAACATTCCATGCTGTTTTTGATGATTCCATCATTTAAAGCCCATAAAACATTTCATCCTCTGCTTTGGATGATTCAATCCTTAAAACCCAAAAACATTCCATCCTCTGTCTTTGAAGATTCCATCCTTGAAAGCCCATAAAACATTCCATCTTTTCCTACAAGAAGACAAAACCCTATTACCACAAATTCTATTCTCTGCCTTTAAGATAATTTTACCCTTCGAAACCAAAAAACATTCCATTCTTACCTCTTAACAATGTCATCCTTTTAAGCCCCATAACATTCCATACTTTGTCTTTGAGTATATCAGCTTTTAGAATTTATAAAAAAATCCCATCCTTGCCTACGGGATGATTTCACCCTTGAAAGCCTAGAAAACATTCAATCCTCTGTCTTTGATGATTCCATCCTTTAAAGCCTAAAAAACATTCCATCCTTTGCCTTTAACATGATGTCACCCTATAGAGCCCATAAAACATTCCATCATTGCCTTTCGATGATATCCTTTAAAGCCTAGAAAGCATTCCAATCTTTTTCTTCAATGATTCAATTCTTTAAATCCCATAAAACATTCCATCTTTACCTTCGATGATTCCATCCTTTAAAGACCTTTCCTTAGAATGATAATGTCATCCAAGCTTATAAAACATTTCTTCCTTACCCTTGATGATTCCATTCTTTAAGGTCCATAAAACATTCCTTCCTTACCTTTGATGGTTCCATCCTTTAAAGCCCATAAAATATTTCATCCTTGACTTTGATGATTCCATCCTTTAAAGCCCATAAAACATTTCATCCTTGCCTTTGGTGATTCCATCCTTTAAAGCCCATAAAACATTCCATCATTGCCTTTGATGATTCCATCCTTTAAAGCCCATAAAACATTCCGTCATTGCCTTTGATGATTCCATCCTTTAAAGCCCATCAAACATTCCATCATTGCCTTTGATGATTCCATCCTTTAAGGTCCATAAAACATTCCGTCCTTGCCTTTGATGATTTCATCCTTTATAGCCCATCAAACATTCCATCATTGCCTTTGATGATTTCATCCTTTAAAGCCCATAAAACAGTCCATCATTGCTTTTGGTGATTTCATCCTTTAAAGCCCATCAAACATTCCATCATTGCCTTTGATGATTCCATCCTTTAAGGTCCATAAAACATTCCGTCCTTGCCTTTGATGATTTCATCCTTTAAAGCCCATCAAACATTCCATCATTGCCTTTGATTATTCCATCCTCTAAAGCCCATAAAACTTTACGTCCTTGCCTTTGATAATTTCATCCTTTAAAGCCCATAAAACAATCCGTCCTTGCCTTTGATGATTCCATCCTTTAAAGCCCTTTCCTTGGAAAAATGATGTCATCCAAGCTTATAAAACATTTCATCCTTTGATTGAAATTTTTCCAACCTTGACATATTTGTGCAAGCTTGAAAATCTGAGAAAAGATCAGAACGTTTCTGTCCTTAGAACATTCTGACAACCTCAATATTCAGAAATGTTGGCAAAGTTTTGGAACATTTCAGACAACATGCAGGAATGTTGGACATTAAAGTATTGAATGTCTGGGACTTTCAGATTCATCAAGATTGATTTTTACTGGAATCATTTAAAGTTTATATTTCTGGTTTTGTGACAACCTTCTTTAGAAATACTGGGATAAATTTCATCCATTCAGCTGGAAAACATGGAGCTATGATTTTCTTTCCTGCTCGGCCCTACCTCTGCTGGTGTTTTGTTTTGAAAGAGTGTGTGTGGTAAAGGGGAAGTTTGGGGTCAGAGGCATGAAGCATTCTTGTGTGAGAGACAGTAATCTCAGCGCTGACCTGTCGAGGCAGGTTGAAACATCCTCCTCTGCTCCTAAACACAGCTGTTTGTGGGTTTACAGCCTCCAGAGTCACAGCCAGGAGCTCTAGAGACAGGAATCTATTCTACAGGACAATCTATAACTTTGACATCAGCCGTTAGAGGAGTCAAAGGGCTTTAAATAAGGAGGAGGATGCTCCTGTGTTTGATAAAACAGCTTAGAGGTCCTTATAATTCTTAGTCTTAGGTACTTTTTTAGATTATGTGCTTTAAATGTTATAACCTCTGTCAGAGCAATGATGAAAAGCATTAAATAGTAACATCTTAAAAACAGACGGCAATTCTTCTGTCATGCTATCAAAGAAAAAGCTGCAGCGAGAGAAAGAGAAGAATGTCGTCAACATATCTGTGCAGTTTAAACAGTGTTCAGGAGTTTTTATGGAGATGTGTGGTCATGTTTACTGGTTGTCAGGGGAAGATAGAGGCAAAAATGCTTGATTTGTCTGTCCCGTTCCAGCCCTGAGAACATAACAGTAGCAGTTTTATCAAAAAAGCTGGGACACCATGTAAGATGTAAACAAAAACAATGATAGTCAAATCTCATGAACCAGTATTTTATTCATAATAGATCAGAAACAACATATCAGACATATTTGACCAATGCAGGAAAAATATTAGCTTATTCTGAATTTGATGGCAGAAACACATCTCAAAAAAGTCGGGACAGGGCCATGTGTGACCATTGTGTTGCATCCTCTCTTCTATCAAGATAGATGCTGGATTTTCCCGTTTCTGATGCCTATTGGTGAAAGGTTTAGACTGCAGGCAGACCAGTTCAGGATCCGGACTTTTCTCCTGTGAAGCCATGCTGTTGTGATGGATGTGGTATGTGGTTTAGCATCATCTTGCTGACAGAGACGTTGTCTGGATAGGAGCATATGTTGCTCTAAAAGCTCTCTCTACTTTCCAGCATTAATAGTTCCTTTCCAGATGTTAGAGCTGCCCATGCCATAAGCACTAATGCAACCCCATACCATCAGAGATGCAGGCTTTAGACCTGAGCCAGGAGAACAAGCTGGATGCTCCCTCTCCTCTTTAGTCCACAGGACACAGCGTCTGTGGTTTCCTTTGACCACAGAACAGTTTTCCATGTGTCCTAAGTCTATTTTAAATAAGCTTTGATTATTCTGACCACAGTGATGTCCAGTACAGAATCATGCCTGTTTTTAATGCTGACAGTGTTGGCAGCATGAAATAAATAAATGTGAGACTTTTATTTATTGATTGATATTTCATTCTATTTATATATATGTATAGTATTTATTTCAACTTTTATTTATTTATATTTAATTTCAGTCTTATTTTTTATTTTTTTATTTGTTTTTACTTTTATTTATGTATATATTTTTATTTATTTCCATTTATATAATTTTTTGTATTTAATTTTTGAATTTTATTTTTATTTTTTATTTTCGTTTTTAGTTTCACTTTTATTTATTTATTTACATTTAATTTTTGTCTTATTTTTTATTTTTGTATTTATGTTTTCTTTTATTTATTTTTGTATATATTTTTTATTTTGTATTTATTTCCATTTAATTTTTTTTTGTATTTAATTTTTGAATTTTTTGAATTTATTTATTTATTTATTTTTTACTTTATTTATTTATTTATTTTTTATTTTGGCAGGTTTGGTCCTCCATAGTCCCTTTCTCACAGAGAGTTCTCCAGATTCTCTGAATCTTTCGATAATATGGACTTTAGATGGTGAGATGTTCAAAGTCTTCACTATTTTACATTGAGGAACATTTTTCTGAGTTTGTTCCACAATTTCTCGACTCTGTTTATCACAGACTGATCTGCTCAGACTCTGCCTCTCTAAAAGGAGCATTTTAGAGAGGCAGAGTCTGATCTGCTCAGACTCTGCCTCTCTAAAATGCTCCTTTTATACCCAGTCATGTTACTGACCTGTTGATAATTAACCTATTTATGGTCGAATTGCTCCTCCAGCTGTTTTTCTTTAGTATCTCTTACTTTTTCAGCCTTCTGTTGTCCTGTCCCAACTTTTTGAGACATGTTGCTGCCATTTTTCATGACATAGTAAAATGTCTCAGTTTCCACATCTGATATGTTGTTTATGTTCTACTGTGAATCAAACATGGGTTTATGAGATTTGGCTATCATTGTTTTTGTTTACAGCTTACACAGCGTCCCAACTTTTTTGTAATTTTGGTTTTAAATAAACATGACAGGACACTTTAGAGGACTGGGCTCTAGAGGGCTACCTCCCTTTTTCCTCCTTTTCTCCTGGATGACTGAGGCGTCTTATCCTGATAAAAACAATCTTAAAAACCTGCTTTAAAACTTTATTAGCAGCTTATTTTGACACGGTCTGACAGGAGCAGATCTAGGTTTAATCGTGCTCACTGTTGACCTTGTGTTGTCTGATTCTGTGATCTAAATCTAGAATTAACCCGTTTGACACAGCGATACAGAATCAAGCAACATGTGGTGCGTTGAGGTAAATACCAGTCTCTCACGGGCCATCTGCAGGAAGGATAATCCTCGTTAGGAGATTAGAGACGGAGAGAGACGCTGGGAGAGAGGAGTGTTTTTACTGTGGACGGAGCCGTGGCGTCTCTGGATTCTTCAAAGTTTGTTTAGATCTAGTCGACACATCTCTGGGGGCTTTATTTTGAAGGACGTGGAGCTGAGAAAACTTCAGTGATGAGGAAGACTACAAGCTGAACATGAAGAGCCCATGAGGGAGTATGTGGAGTTTTTCTTCAGGAGGATGTTTGTGAAGGAGAAGTGGTTGTGAGTTTGACGACGATGTGACGCTCTCTGTGGACAACAGTGAGAAAGGGTCGAGTGATTTTTATTTTGTGTAGAGAGAGAGAGAGGTTTGGTGGAGCTACTTTAAAACTTGAACCCAGATGACTTTCAATGTTTATCCTTTTAAATTAAGCAAAAAGAATCATTAAAAGGCTGAAAACTCGACATTACTGTTTGAGAGGACTTTTATTTTGAAGGGCTTTCTGGAACTAAAGGATGCTGTTTGGACTTTTATTGTAAAAAGGAGCTTTTATTATGAAGGGTTTCATATTCCCTTCGACTTTTCCTCTGAAAGGCATCTTTTTGTCCTGAGCCATGATTTCCTACGTGGATTGTTTGGGTGGCGAGGGGGCGGGGCCTGGTGTGGCGTCCCGCTGCTGGAACAAAGACCACGAAGAAGACCTAGATGAGCTAATTCCACGAAAGATGGCTGCCCTGCAGCCAAAGACAGAGGGAAGCCTACGCCGCCGCCTCCTCAGCGCCAAAATCTACCAACAGCACAGTGCCATTCTGAACGCCAGCGGCGCCGGACGACCGGGGACGCCTACAGGTGAACTAAAGCTCCACCCACCTCACCTGCAGTATCCGGGAAACAGTCCGTGGTCACTCCGCCAGCAGCTGCCGCCACACCCCCACGTCCACCCCTCTCTGACCCCAGAGGCTCATGGGAAACTCTTTTTCACTCCAGAGGTTTATGGGAAAGCCAGCGCCCAGGCTCCACCCCCTCAGCTGCAGCGCCCCACCTGCCCAGTCCTCTCACCAAGATACCGGACCGGCTCAGTCCCGCCCACTCCAGAGCCCCGGCCCGGCTACACGCTGCCCATCCCCTCCCCCCTCAGCGCCTCACCCCCCTTCAAAGAGCCAGAGGTGCCCCCGCAGTACCGTTACAAGCCCAGCAGGAGGCGCAAGACAGCATTCCTACGCTTCAGACTACGCAGGGGGAGGAGCTCTGGGCGGGAGGCCACACAGACCACGCCCCTCCTGTGTAAAGGTATGATGACTTGTTACACAGGCCACGCCCCTCCCTTATATTTCCTCCATAAATAAAATCCTTTGTATTTTCGCATGTATAGCAAAGTTTTTAGTAGTTAAAGTCTAAGGTAGAGGGTACATACTTACATAAAGCACTTACTAGGATTATTAGGGTACTTCATCTCCACAGGAGTGGTCTTCTAATTTAGTCCTAAATGGTCCCGTTTTACATGGATTTGGCCTTTAATGGTCCGTTCTCTAACCACTGTAGATCAGCTCGGTCCTGTATGCGGCCTCAGCTCGTTCACTTCAGCTCTGCTAGGCCTTGGACGTTTAAAGCTCCCTGATTGGCTCTTCCTTTGCCCTGATGATCCCTCATTGGCTTCCTGTGCTCTCAGACGGCTTCTGTTGAAACTCATTGGTCTTACATGAATCTGGTTTGTTTGCCTGGTTTTGGTTCTGAATGATCCGGGGTTACTTTCTTTGGCTCTGCGAGGCCGTCAGTGGTTCCTGCTCTTATTGGTCTTATTGATGTTACCTTCTCACCAGACAAGACTTTAGCGCAAACAAGCTATATGTGGCTAGCTGCTAGTTAGCTTCTACATCCATGGGTAACTCAGCTAAATATGGCTACCTCTTAGCCACCTGCTACATCCACGATAACCAAAATTAATGTAGCTATCTGTTAGCCACCTGCTACATCCACGATAACCAAAATTAATGTAGCTATCTGTTAGCCACCTGCTACATTCATGAGTAACCAAACTAAATGTGGCTACCTGTTAGCCACCTGCTACATCCACAAGTAACCTAAACTAAATATGGTTACCTGTTAGCCACCTGCTACATTCATGAGTTTCTCAGCTAAATGTGGCTGGTTGTTAGCATCCTGCTACATCTATGAGTAACCAAACTAAATGTGGATAGCTGTTAGCCACCTGCTTCATTCAGGAGTAACCAAGCAAAATGTGGCTACCCATTAGCCACCTGATACATCCATGAGTAACCAAGCTAAATGTTGCTAGCTGTTAGCATCCTGCTACATTCATGGGGAAGTCAGCTAAATGTGGCTAGCTGTTAGCATCCTGCTACATCCATGGGGAAGTCAGCTAAATGTGGCTAGCTGTTAGCCACATACTACATCCATAAGTTACCAAGCTAAATGTTGCTAGCTGTCAGCATCCTGCTACATTCATGGGGAAGTCAGCTAAATGTGGCTAGCTGTTAGCATCCTGCTACATCCATGGGGAAGTCAGCTAAATGTGGCTAGCTGTTAGCATCCTGCTCCATCTATTGTAGCAGTCAGCTCCTCTTTCAGTCAGTGTGATTGTAGTTTGTTTTACAGGACAAGTCATACAGAGATTTGTGTTGTTGCCAAAAATCAGGAAGTTGCTCCTCCATTTCTGACATCTAACTTCATGCTACACTGTCACCACCATGGAGGAGTCTGTTTTGCTTCCTCCTTCCGCTAGCTTGCTTTCTGATTGGCTGTTGGTCTATTCCATGTGACAATATAGACTTGTGTGCTGTAAAAACAGGATACCTAGTAATACGCCAAGTAGTGTCGATACTAAAATACAAGAAGAAGAAGAAGAAGAAGAGTACACCTGACAGTAAAGACTGAACATGATTAATCTTTCAAATTGCAGAGGATGGTCCTCTCCAAAGTTGAGGCAATAATGGAACACAGCGGTCCATGATTCAGACCAGATTAACCAGACTCGAGGTGTGAAGAAGTCCTACAAATCTGGGACTGAGACTACTCTGATCCCTGAATTAACACGGTTTCTGTGATCCTTTTCCTCAGTATTACCTCATAGATATCTGACTCTTTCTAGCTGCTGCTGTCTGGCTTTTAAACAGCTCCTCTGGCTCACTGATAAATGTAATGGTCATATTTTCCCTGTCTTAGATGGTTCTGCTGACTGCTTTAGTCCATCATATCAGGACAGTATTGACGCTAGCTTTCACCTGTGCTTTACCTTCCTGTGTTAGACGGTGAAAGCCCTTCTTTAGCTGCTTCATGGCTGTCTCTCCACATGTAAATGAGAGCAGTGAGACGGCTTGTTTCTGCCTGCAGATCTGTAAAACTCTGCCTCAGTCTCATCAATAATGTATACCAGCTCCAGTTAGACATAACTGATAAAAACACTGACGGGTCCTCGTCTCCTGGTTCGGCCCTAATGATCTCCCCTGTGTGGTAATCTCCTGTGTGTGGGTGTGAGCGGGGATTAGCTGCAGCCATACGCTACGCTAATGGCTTATTCCTCTAATAACAGATGTACTGGCTTTACCAAGCAACAGCTGCTACCTGTTAGCTGCTACCTGTTAGCATGGTCTGCTAGCTTCGCCCACACGTCTGTGATTGGTTGACCTGAGGGTTTGTTTTGTTTAGTCACTGTTGTGTTACGGAGATGCTGCAGCCAGATGCTGATTCTCCTGTTAGACATCAGAGTAACAGCCTCTTCTGTCGCTCAGATCTCTGTTGAACATCTCTTTATAAAAACAGTGTCTCTATGATAGCGTGGCCTACTTACTGTCCCATTAATGAAATTAATTAAAACAGTGGGGAAGTGACGACAGACAGACGGATGGACGGACAGGCCGTCAGGAATGAAGACAGAAGTAATTAGCTGCTCCACTGGCCCAGATCGCTGGCACACTTACAAACTGGAACTGTCCCAGTTTATCCTCAAACTACATCAACGTCCAATAATGTGGAAGTAAAAGGAAAGTTAGGAAACCTTTGCCACGACTTTGGGCCTTTTTGACCGAAGAATCAACTTCAGCTGGACTTGGAGTACATAATTCTGATTTAATCTAAAGTTACCATTAATATGACCAAAAATAATCTCAAATTCATCCTGACATGTGGCAGGCTCCTGGCAGACAATGCATCAAACATCAGAGAATGTTTGTTAGAAGGATGGAAAGCATGGCGCCGTCCACACTTTTTTGACATCAAATTCAAAAAGAGCTGACGTTTGTCATCCTTCAGATGTTTCAGTGTCAACATCTGATGTGATTTTTATGTTCTGTTGTGAAACAAATATGGATTTATGAGATTTGACAATCATTGTTTTTATTTACATCTTTGAAACTGAGAAGTTTCAGAAATGTTTACAGAGTAACTAAAGCCAGAGTTTGATGTAGAGAGTAACTAAAGCCAGAGTTTGATTTAGAGAGTAACTAAAGCCAGAGTTTGATTTAGAGAGTAACTAAAGCCAGAGTTTAATGTAGAGAGTAACTAGGCCAGAGTTTGACGTAGAGAATAAGTAAAGCCAGAGTTTGATGTAGAGAGTAAGTAAAGCCAGAGTTTAATGTAGAGAGTAACTAAAGCCAGAGTTTGACGTAGAGAATAAGTAAAGCCAGAGTTTAATGTAGAGAGTAACTAAAGCCAGAGTTTGATTTAGAGAGTAACTAAAGCCAGAGTTTGATTTAGAGAGTAACTAAAGCCAGAGTTTGATGTGGAGAGTAACTAAAGCCAGAGTTTGATTTAAAGAGTAACTAAAGCCAGAGTTTGATTTAGAGAGTAACTAAAGCCAGAGTTTGATGTGGAGAGTAACTAAAGCCAGAGTTTGATTTAAAGAGTAACTAAAGCCAGAGTTTGATTTAGAGAGTAACTAAAGTCAGAGTTTGATTTAGAGAGTAAGTAAAGCCAGAGTTTGATTTAGAGAGTAAGTAAAGCCAGAGTTTGATTTAGAGAGTAACTAAAGCCAGAGTTTGATTTAAAGAGTAACTAAAGCCAGAGTTTGATTTAGAGAGTAACTAAAGCCAGAGTTTGATTTAGAGAGTAAGAAAAGCCAGAGTTTGATTTAGAGAGTAAGTAAAGCCAGAGTTTGATTTAGAGAGTAACTAAAACCAGAGTTTGATTTAGAGAGTAACTAAAGCCAGAGTTTGATTTAGAGAGTAAGTAAAGCCAGAGTTTGATTTAGAGAGTAAGTAAAGCCAGAGTTTGATTTAGAGAGTAACTAAAGCCAGAGTTTGATTTAAAGAGTAACTAAAGCCAGAGTTTGATTTAGAGAGTAACTAAAGCCAGAGTTTGATTTAGAGAGTAAGTAAAGCCAGAGTTTGATTTAGAGAGTAAGTAAAGCCAGAGTTTGATTTAGAGAGTAACTAAAGCCAGAGTTTGATTTAAAGAGTAACTAAAGCCAGAGTTTGATTTAGAGAGTAACTAAAGCCAGAGTTTGATTTAGAGAGTAAGTAAAGCCAGAGTTTGATTTAGAGAGTAACTAAAGCCAGAGTTTGATTTAGAGAGTAAGTAAAGCCAGAGTTTGATTTAGAGAGTAACTAAAGCCAGAGTTTAATGTAGAGAGTAACTAGGCCAGAGTTTGACGTAGAGAATAAGTAAAGCCAGAGTTTGATGTAGAGAGTAAGTAAAGCCAGAGTTTAATGTAGAGAGTAACTAAAGCCAGAGTTTGACGTAGAGAATAAGTAAAGCCAGAGTTTAATGTAGAGAGTAACTAAAGCCAGAGTTTGATTTAGAGAGTAACTAAAGCCAGAGTTTGATTTAGAGAGTAACTAAAGCCAGAGTTTGATGTGGAGAGTAACTAAAGCCAGAGTTTGATTTAAAGAGTAACTAAAGCCAGAGTTTGATTTAGAGGGTAACTAAAGCCAGAGTTTGATGTGGAGAGTAACTAAAGCCAGAGTTTGATTTAAAGAGTAACTAAAGCCAGAGTTTGATTTAGAGAGTAACTAAAGCCAGAGTTTGATTTAGAGAGTAAGTAAAGCCAGAGTTTGATTTAGAGAGTAACTAAAGCCAGAGTTTGATTTAGAGAGTAACTAAAGCCAGAGTTTGATTTAGAGAGTAACTAAAGCCAGAGTTTGATTTAGAGAGTAACTAAAGCCAGAGTTTGATTTAGAGAGTAAGAAAAGCCAGAGTTTGATTTAGAGAGTAAGTAAAGCCAGAGTTTGATTTAGAGAGTAACTAAAACCAGAGTTTGATTTAGAGAGTAACTAAAGCCAGAGTTTGATTTAGAGAGTAAGTAAAGCCAGAGTTTGATGTAGAGAGTAAGTAAAGCCAGAGTTTGATTTAGAGAGTAACTAAAGCCAGAGTTTGAGTTAAAGAGTAACTAAAGCCAGAGTTTGATTTAGAGAGTAACTAAAGCCAGAGTTTGATTTAGAGAGTAAGTAAAGCCAGAGTTTGATTTAGAGAGTAAGTAAAGCCAGAGTTTGATTTAGAGAGTAACTAAAGCCAGAGTTTGATTTAAAGAGTAACTAAAGCCAGAGTTTGATTTAGAGAGTAACTAAAGCCAGAGTTTGATTTAGAGAGTAAAGCCAGAGTTTGATTTAGAGAGTAACTAAAGCCAGAGTTTGATTTTAAAGAGTAACTAAAGCCAGAGTTTGATTTATAGAGTAACTAAAGCCAGAGTTTGATTTAGAGAGTAAAGCCAGAGTTTGATTTAGAGAGTAACTAAAGCCAGAGTTTGATTTAAAGAGTAACTAAAGCCAGAGTTTGATTTAGAGAGTAACTAAAGCCAGAGTTTGATTTAGAGAGTAAGAAAAGCCAGAGTTTGATTTAGAGAGTAAGTAAAGCCAGAGTTTGATTTAGAGAGTAACTAAAACCAGAGTTTGATTTAGAGAGTAACTAAAGCCAGAGTACGGTTAAAGAGTAGCTAAAGCCGGAGTTTGATTTAGAGAGTAACTAAAACCAGAGTTTGATTTAGAGAGTAACTAAAGCCAGAGTTTGATTTAGAGAGTAAGTAAAGCCAGAGTTTGATTTAGAGAGTAACTAAAGCCAGAGTTCGGTTAAAGAGTAGCTAAAGCCGGAGTTTGATTTAAAGAGTAACTAAAGCCAGAGTTTGACGGAGAGAGTAAGAAAAGCCAGAGTTTGATGTAGAGAGTAACTAAAGCCAGAGTTTGATTTACAGAGTAACTAAAGCCAGAGTTTGACGTAGAGAGTAAGAAAAGCCAGAGTTTGATGTAGAGAGTAACTAAAGCCAGAGTTTGATTTAGAGAGTAACTAAAGCCAGAGTTTGATGTAGAGAGTAATTAAAGCCAGAGTTTGATGTAGAGAGTAACTTAAGCCAGAGTTTGATGTAGAGAGTAACTTAAGCCAGAGTTTGATGTAGAGAGTAACTAAAGCCAGAGTTTGATTTAGAGAGTAAGTAAAGCCAGAGTTTGATTTAGAGAGTAACTAAAGCCAGAGTTTGATTTAGAGAGTAACTAAAGCCAGAGTTTGATTTAAAGAGTAACTAAAGCCAGAGTTTGATTTACAGAGTAACTAAAGCCAGAGTTTGACGTAGAGAGTAAGAAAAGCCAGAGTTTGATGTAGAGAGTAACTAAAGCCAGAGTTTGATTTAGAGAGTAACTAAAGCCAGAGTTTGATGTAGAGAGTAACTAAAGCCAGAGTTTGATTTAGAGAGTAACTAAAGCCAGAGTTTGATTTAGAGAGTAACTAAAGCCAGAGTTCGGTTAAAGAGTAGCTAAAGCCGGAGTTTGATTTAGAGAGTAACTAAAGCCAGAGTTCGGTTAAAGAGTAGCTTAAGCCGGAGTTTGATTTAGAGAGTAACTAAAACCAGAGTTTGATTTAGAGAGTAACTAAAGCCAGAGTTTGATTTAGAGAGTAACTAAAGTCAGAGTTTGATTTAGAGAGTAACTAAAGCCAGAGTTTGATTTAGAGAGTAACTAAAGCCAGAGTTTGATTTAGAGAGTAACTAAAGCCAGAGTTTGATTTAGAGAGTAACTAAAGTCAGAGTTTGATTTAGAGAGTAACTAAAGCCAGAGTTTGATTTAGAGAGTAACTAAAGCCAGAGTTTGATTTAGAGAGTAACTAAAGCCAGAGTTTGATTTAGAGAGTAACTAAAGCCAGAGATTGATTTAAAGAGTAACTAAAGTCAGAGTTTGATTTAGAGAGTAACTAAAGCCAGAGTTTGATTTAGAGAGTAACTAAAGCCAGAGTTTGATTTAGAGAGTAACTAAAGCCAGAGTTTGATTTAGAGAGTAACTAAAGCCAGAGTTTGATTTAGAGAGTAACTAAAGTCAGAGTTTGATTTAGAGAGTAACTAAAGCCAGAGTTTGATTTAGAGAGTAACTAAAGCCAGAGTTTGATTTAGAGAGTAACTAAAGCCAGAGTTTGATGTAGAGAGTAACTAAAGCCAGAGTTCGGTTAAAGAGTAGCTTAAGCCGGAGTTAGATTTAAAGAGTAACTAAAGCCAGAGTTCGATGTTGAGAGTAACTAAAGCCAGAGTTTGATTTACAGAGTAACTAAAGCCAGAGTTTGACGTAGAGAGTAAGAAAAGCCAGAGTTTGACGTAGAGAGTAACTAAAGCCAGAGTTTGATTTAGAGAGTAACTAAAGCCAGAGTTTGATGTAGAGAGTAATTAAAGCCAGAGTTTGATGTAGAGAGTAACTTAAGCCAGAGTTTGATGTAGAGAGTAACTTAAGCCAGAGTTTGATGTAGAGAGTAACTTAAGCCAGAGTTTGATGTAGAGAGTAAGTAAAGCCAGAGTTTGATTTAGAGAGTAACTAAAGCCAGAGTTTGATTTAGAGAGTAAGTAAAGCCAGAGTTTGATTTAGAGAGTAACTAAAGCCAGAGTTTGATTTAGAGAGTAACTAAAGCCAGAGTTTGATGTAGAGAGTAACTAAAGCCAGAGTTCGGTTAAAGAGTAGCTAAAGCCGGAGTTTGATTTAGAGAGTAACTAAAACCAGAGTTTGATTTAGAGAGTAAGTAAAGCCAGAGTTTGATTTAGAGAGTAACTAAAGCCAGAGTTCGGTTAAAGAGTAGCTAAAGCCGGAGTTTGATTTAAAGAGTAACTAAAGCCAGAGTTTGACGTAGAGAGTAAGAAAAGCCAGAGTTTGATGTAGAGAGTAACTAAAGCCAGAGTTTGATTTACAGAGTAACTAAAGCCAGAGTTTGACGTAGAGAGTAAGAAAAGCCAGAGTTTGATGTAGAGAGTAACTAAAGCCAGAGTTTGATTTAGAGAGTAACTAAAGCCAGAGTTTGATGTAGAGAGTAATTAAAGCCAGAGTTTGATGTAGAGAGTAACTTAAGCCAGAGTTTGATGTAGAGAGTAACTTAAGCCAGAGTTTGATGTAGAGAGTAACTTAAGCCAGAGTTTGATGTAGAGAGTAACTAAAGTCAGAGTTTGATTTAGAGAGTAACTAAAGCCAGAGTTTGATTTAAGGAGTAACTAAAGCCAGAGTTTGATGTAGAGAGTAACTAAAGCCAGAGTTCGGTTAAAGAGTAGCTTAAGCCGGAGTTTGATTTAGAGAGTAACTAAAACCAGAGTTTGATTTAGAGAGTAACTAAAGCCAGAGTTTGATTTAGAGAGTAACTAAAGCCAGAGTTTGATTTAGAGAGTAACTAAAGCCAGAGTTTGATTTAGAGAGTAACTAAAGTCAGAGTTTGATTTAGAGAGTAACTAAAGCCAGAGTTTGATTTAGAGAGTAACTAAAGCCAGAGTTTGATTTAGAGAGTAACTAAAGCCAGAGTTTGATTTAGAGAGTAACTAAAGCCAGAGTTTGATTTAGAGAGTAACTAAAGTCAGAGTTTGATTTAGAGAGTAACTAAAGCCAGAGTTTGATTTAGAGAGTAACTAAAGCCAGAGTTTGATTTAGAGAGTAACTAAAGCCAGAGATTGATTTAAAGAGTAACTAAAGTCAGAGTTTGATTTAGAGAGTAACTAAAGCCAGAGTTTGATTTAGAGAGTAACTAAAGCCAGAGTTTGATTTAGAGAGTAACTAAAGCCAGAGTTCGGTTAAAGAGTAGCTTAAGCCGGAGTTAGATTTAAAGAGTAACTAAAGCCAGAGTTTGATTTAGAGAGTAACTAAAGCCAGAGTTTGATTTAGAGAGTAACTAAAGCCAGAGTTTGATGTAGAGAGTAACTAAAGCCAGAGTTCGGTTAAAGAGTAGCTTAAGCCGGAGTTAGATTTAAAGAGTAACTAAAGCCAGAGTTTGATGTTGAGAGTAACTAAAGCCAGAGTTTGATTTTATCCACTGTAGAATTCCAAAGACTGCCTTAGATGATGTCATTTCCTCTATGGACTCTTGGCCAACGATACTTCATTACCCACAATCTCTGTTGCCACAGCCTTGTCTCTGATTGGTTGGTCATAAATTTTGGTGTTATTATTGAAGTTAATGACTCCTACTGATCAAAAGGACTAAATACACAGAAACAGAAGTATAAAGGACTCTGAGGGGTCAGCGTTTCTTCTACGACTACTGCACCAGACTAGACCCTCCAAGGGAACAGTCTCCCTTCCAGGACCTTAGGGACCTTCTCACGTTGTTTCTATTCTTCTTAAAGATCTATGGAAGGACCGCAATGACTCCAGGACCTTTCCTGTATTAAACCAGGCGAGTGGCTGCTATGGCGAGGGTCTGGAATGTCCTCGCCGTGGTTAGGCGTCCTCTCTGATAGAAAGTGGAGAACAAAGAGACTGGAGGATGAGCGCGCTCAGTCTCAGTTATTATTCTCTTTCTTCATCCCTTCATCCTCTGGTCTCTGTGGTGCTGCAGTGTTTGGGGGTAACCTTCATCACCTGGTGACACACATGAAGGACGACCACGTGGGCTGGCTTCCTGCCAGCGTGGCGTGTGTCTCAAAGAAAGAGAGAGGGAGAGAGGGGCGAGCAAGATAAAGAGAGGGAGGTGGGAGGAGAGAGAGAGAGAGAGAGAGGAAGAGGAGTGGGAGGAGAGCGGCGTTGCAGCGAGAGGAGCTGCATTAGTGCTGCTGCTCCATCTGCTGCAGCCTCGCCGCCGCCGTCTCTCTCTGTGTCAGTGTGACTGTGGCGTCGTCATGGTGCTGATCGGAGCGGCCATCAAATCAGTCCTCAAATACCTGAACAGGAGCAGAGGTGAGTCTGTGATTATGTTTCTGATGATTTACATCTGAGCAGCTGGGCGAGCGACCATCACTCACTACAGAGAGAGAGAGAGAGAGCGAGAGAGAGGGAGAGAGAAGTTGACCTCATTAAATGATGCGCTCTGATTGGCTGGCACAGCTGCAGCACCTGTCTACATCAGAGCTCCAGGTGTGTGTAAAGGCAGGTAACCATAGCAACAATACAAACAGCTTTTTCAAGAAGTCCTGGAATTTTTCTAAGGCTCATTTCCACTGGTGCAGAGGTCACTGATTCTGTCCAGGCTTCACTGACCCCAAGGACTTCCTTCAAGGCTTACGTTGTATTTCCAGGACCTCATAAAGGATCCTGGAACTTTGTCAAGGAGCATTCAAGGATCAGTGTACATGTTTCAGGGAATGTTTCAGACCCCTGGAGGATCCTGGAGCCTTACTGAAGACAAGTTGAACTGTTGGTCCATTTTCAAGGACCATTTCAGCTTCTGCAAAAACTGCTCATTCTTCTCAAGGATCCTTAAATGACGCCGAAAGGACTTCCTTTACGGCTTTCTTAGCATTCCCAGTACCTGACATGGGACCCTTGAGCTTCCTCAGGGAACATTCAAGGCTTCCTAGATATGCCTGGTTTCTTTCCAAGGTCCCACAGAATTCTTTGGGCCCCTAGAGGACCCTGGGGCCTCTTTAGGATGGACCAAAAGTTCAAGTTATCTTCAAAGACTTCTGGAATGTTTCCAAGAACCATTTGGGGCTTCTGTAGGACCAAGCTTGACCTTCTGGTCTCAAAGACTCCTGGAAACTTTTCATAGAGCTTGAGTGCCACCCTTGAATATCATGTGACCCCCAGAGACCTCTGGAGAACCCTTCCAGAACCATTTCTAAAGAAAACCAAAGAAGACAGCTTATCTAAGGAGTCCTGGGATCATTCAAGGACCATTTCAGCTTCTGCAAAGGTTGCTTATTCTTCTTCTCAAGGCTAATTGAACGACCCCAAGGACTTCCTCCAAGGCTTGCTTAAATTCCCCATTCCTCATACTTTCTCAAGGAGCATTCAAGGCTTCTTGAATATGTCTACCCTTTTCAAGGAATACCCTATTTTAACTTCTGCAAAGGCTGTTAATTCTTCTCAAGGCCCCTTCAGTGACCCCAAGTACTTCCTTTAAAGCTTCTTTAGCCTCATGAATGACCCTGGAAATTTCTCAAGGAGAATTCAAGGCTTCTTAAAAGTAGTCTGGTGTCTTTTCAAGGTGCATTTTGAGCTCCTGGAGGACCCCGCTTGAGCTTCTGGTCTCAAAGACACCTGGAAACTTTCCATAGAGCTTGAGGGCCACCCCTGAACTCTTCCAGGACCATACAGGCCTCTTGGTAGGTCGCTGTTGCCTCTCAAGCACCCTTGGCACCAATTCAAGGACACAGGTGGACTCACTATGCGTGGTTTGATTCTTCATCACCAAGGTATCTCCTTGAGGGTCATGGAAACCTCACATAAGACCTTGATTACTTCTTATGGACACTTAAAAACACTTCCAGGACTCCAGGACTATCCTCCAAGGCAACATGCTTGCAAAAAGTACCAGAAGATTTGCCAAGATGTGCTTTCACGTTCGTTACTGTTTAACCATCATCGATCATAAAATTGCTCAAAAACCTGCAATAAAAACAGGGCGTTGCTGCAAATATTGCACCAATAATCAATGAGCTTCTGCTGCTTTCACACCTGGATCGAACCTGTAAGACAAAGAGAAAACATGAGTCATTAAAGTGGTTTTATATTCTCTCTGTGCAGTGATATCAATGATTAATGTGATTGTTCATGGATGCTGATTGGCTGATTTATTGATCACTCATCATTGCTTATTGATGAGCTTCTCTTTCACAGCTCAGAGCTCTGTGCATGCCTGATGTGTTTTTGTCTGACGCTTTCACTCAAATTTAGACGTTAAGGGATTAATGAAGTGAATTAAATTGATTAAACTGACTGAATTAGTTCAGGATTAAATCTGACGACAACAGGACCAAAGAGTTTAAATGAATTACTCCTATCTGATTGGCTGCTGTCTCCTCTGGCCACTTTCATACCAGCACTTTCAAACAGTCAAACATCATTGCTGTTTCAACTCAAACAGGAGTCCTAGACTCCAAATAATCATTCTCCAGCTCTTCGTTAAAAATATTCTCCAAATGTTGACTGTTTTCATGTGCAGTTTTTCAGTGCTTCTTCTTCTGTTTTTTTTTTTTTTTTTGGTCAATATTTTATTATCGTTTTCTTGCAGTGTAAACACCTTCTGGCAGTTTTGGTTAAAATTGCCTCTGCAACTTTTTCACTTCCTAGACACTGAATATTTTGTAATTTGTTGATTTGAATAATCAAAGATTTCAGGCAAACTCTTGTTCATTAACTAAATTATGCAAATTTGTTGGAAACATTTGGGCAAGTGGATAGAACATACTCCCTTGTCTAAATGTTGCCAATGTTTTTCTGCAGTATTAAAAATGACTTTCTCACTGTTGTGTTCAAAACTGTTTTTTTTAGTATCTAACGATCAAAGTCAGAATTCTGAGATCAAAGTCAGAATTCAGAGATTAAAGTCAGAATTTTGAGATTAAAGTCAAAATTGTGAGATCAAAGTCAGAATTTTGAGATCAAAGCCAGAACTCTGAGATCAAAGTCAGAATTCTGAGATCAAAGCCAGAATTCTGAGATGGAAGTCAGGATTCTGAGATGGAAGTCAGGATTCTGAGATTAAAGTCTGAATTCTGAGATCAAAGCCAGAATTCTGAGATGGAAGTCAGGATTCTGTGATTAAAGTCTGAATTTTGAGATCAAAGCCAGAATTTAGTGGCCCTTATCCTCATCTGTTGAAATGAGACTGAACTCTTGTGTATGTTGTGCCAGTTTTGACAGAATTCCTCCGTGCAGCTGTGTAATAATGTGCCAACAAGGTCTGACATCTCGATGACATTGACCCCTAAAGTCTTATCATTTCATCCTTGAATCATTGTGAACATTAGGCACAAAGACTCCAGAAAATCACAGGTGTGTCATATATAATCATAAAATAAATATTTTTTAATTCAGACAGTTTGTTGTCTCACGTTAATGTTGGTGAGAAGTTATCAAAGATATTGGGCAGTTTAGTCCGTTCAGTCTCGCTCCTTTGGCTGTTATATTTTTGTATACAATTTCAACAGCGCCTTCTCTCTCTTTTGGGCAAAAATGTGGGGAAATTAAATTCAATTTATTTATTTATTTATTTTTTTACAATTCAGAGAGTAAATTGTTTTATTGCTTTCAGTTGAAATGTTGTCAGTTATGTTGTGCAATTTATATGGTTCCTGCTCTTTCTGTTGGTTGAAAATTCAGTCAAAATGTTGCCAATATTTTTGCTCATTTAAGACAGTTCATTCTTCAGCTTTGGCTGGAAATGCAACTCAAATGGCTCCACATTTTCTTTACAATTTTACCAGAATGTTGCCCAAATGTTGCCAACGTTTTTTGCAATTTAAATAGTGCCTTGTTTATGTTAATCAGCCAAACTTTTCCAAGGTTGTACTGCAATTTCGACAGACTTATTGGCCACCTTGGTAACAACATTGTCACAATGTTGCCAACATTTTTGGTATAGTTTGTTCTCTCTATTTAGGCTGAAATGTTGTCATAGTAATTGTACAGTGTCAAAATATTGTCTCAATGTCGCCAGTGTTGTTGTTTAATTTCAGCAGTGCCTTCTCTATCTTCCAGGTAGAAATATTGCGAGTTTTTCTTGTAATTTAGACAGAACCTTTGCTCTTTTTTTGGTTGAAAATGTTATCCAAATGTTTTCAGTGTTTTAATCTTGTCCAAACGTTGCAAACATAATTGCACATTTTAGACACTGCTCTCTCCTTTGGTTGATTATGACTGCAGATGTGTTTTTATTGTCACCATGGCATCAGAAATAAAAAGCTTGGGGGAACAAATGTTGGATATTTCTTAATTTTGACTGCTAAAATTAATGGGCAAACTTGCACATTTTAATTGTACAAAAACATTGGCAGTGTTTGGAACCAAACTGCTAAAGATGTATTTTTGTAGTTTAGACGTTGTGAAAGACATTAACCTGTCTTCTTCTGTGCTCTTATTCTAGAAAACAGAGGTTATTTTCTTAATGCCTTAATACTTTTAATATCATTGATCGTAGGAATAACAGAGGTGACATCTAACAAACGTGGCATTAAAAAGGATCCCAGTATTAAACGATTGCTTGTTTAACGTATTCTTTAACCTGAATGTCTCCTGGTGTCTGTGGGTGATAAATGGACTAAAGCATCCTCTATAAGAGTCTAAATCTTCCTAACAATTACAGCATTTTTGTGAAATGAGGAAAATTTGGCCATCTCTCCATCTGTCCGTTAAATACGGCGCTCTGCTCTGAGTCTGAGGTGACCTTGAGGAGTGCTGAGAGCTGCAACACTCATCATCACCCATTCTCTCTCTTTGTGAGTCTGAATGAATCTGCTGAAACAAGATTAAACCCTTTCTCTCTCCCCCTCTCTCTCTGCAGCAGGGGACGGGGACAGGAAGTGGTCGGTTCACTACACTACCCACAATCCCCAGCAGGGCCTGGTCTTCATCCCCGGGAAAAGACGATCGGGCAGCGCTGACAATCTGCAAGGTCAGAGGTCAACAAATAAATGTAAACATACCTCAAAGAGAGCTGATCTAGATTAATCTGCTGATTTAAATCCATCAATACTGCCCCCATGGTAACCAGCGGTATAGCAATCAAACGTATAGAGAAGAATCAGCGCCACCAAACATGTTTGTGATAGAACATCTTTTCCATTTCAAAGATTAAATTCAGAGAATTCTGAGATCAAAGCCAGGATTCTGAGATCAAGTCAGAATTCTGAGATCGAAGCCAGGATTCTGTGATCAAAGCCAGAACTCTGAGATCAAAGTCAGAATTCTGATATCAAGTCAAAATTCTTAGAACAAAGAATTCTGAGATCAAAGAATTCTGAGATCAAAGTCAGAATTCTGAGATCAAAGAATTCTGAGATCAAAGTCAGAATTCTGAGATTAAAGGTATTCCTCTGTGCATCCATGTTATAATGTGCCAACAAGGTCTGACATATCAGTGATGTTGGACCCAAATTATAATTATTTCATTCTTGAATTATTGTGAACATTCACACAAAGACTTGAAAGGTTTGTCTTATTGTTCATAAAAACGGTCCAGACTGAAGATTGGCCAAACCATGCTACAGAATATAAAAAAACATTAATCAAGAAAAATGACACATGAAAATACATCTATATATATATATATATATATAACCCTTTATGTCCTTAAATGCAAACATTTCTCCTAAGCATCAGCTCAGCCAGCATTGACTTTGTTCACTATAATCTAATATTATTCATGTCTCTATGTTTATAATTCTGCATAAGGAGTATCTCTAGTCTATCAGGAAGCTCTCCTTTAATTAATCCTCTTTGGGTGTGCTTCCCCTGCAGCCTCTGCTGCTGCTTAAATCAGCCTTTCATTGATCAGTGCTGTGACTTTTCAGGCTTTTATTTTGGTGATTTTAGCTCTCATTGAGCGCTAAGAGGGCAGACTGCTGCAGCACACAGACACTGCAGACTGCATCAGAGCAGCTGCAGTGCCATGGCGCCCCCCGCCTCATTTCACAGACAAAGACCCTCCTGTCATCTCTGATCTATCGATCAGGCTCTATTAATCCTCGATTAACTGATCCATTAGAGGGTCAGCATCATAAAATCACACCTTTATGGCTGATTGGATGATTCCCTGCAGTGAAACTCCAACACCAGAATCAGGACTTTAATCCAGCTCTCATAGTCTAAGATACTGAAGTCACTGATTGGTTATTGGATCATTTATCGGTTATTTATCAGCTCTGTAATCATCATTACCGTCTCATTGTGCAGCATGTAACGGGCTGAGTCAGCATGTTGGACCCGGCAGCTGCCAGCCCCGACCACAGAGCCCATCCTCCTCAGGGCTCGACCAATCAGAGGGCAGCACGAGCCGCAGACGGTGGAGGGACAAAAGCAGGAAGCTGGTGGGTGACTGATGAATATTCATGAAGCTGCAGCAGAGCGCCGACTCTGCTTTAATGATCTGTCACGGTGTTAACCCCCTCAGACGTTTGTCAGCTCATGTTTCTGGTTCTTTCTCTTCCTTCATCTCCTCTCAGAAGTCCACCTTTGTGGACTTGTTCTCTCAGTCTTGCTTTGCAGATTGTCTCAAGTGTTCTGATTGGAGGAGAAAGGTAAACACAGGTAGATTTAGACCAAAGTAGACTAGGAAGAAGTTGACTAACAATCCCCATCACCTTTCATTAACCTAGAAACGATAATAAAATAAGGTACAATAAGATCGGACATGATCCAATAAAACCGGGCGCAACATGAGACCAAATGATCTGATCAAATACAAAACAAAAATATCCTAAAATGTCATGATGGGCTTTAATTTGACTCTGCAGGCTAAGTTAATTTAGCAGCTGTCAGAATCCACCTAGCATGATTTGTTCAGTTAAACTGTGTTTAGCTGGGTAAAACTCGACCCCTAAAGGTAGAGCAGTTTCCCCTCTCTTAGGATGAACCTGGAGATTACCAGTAGTTGTTTTTTATTGTGGCTATTGTGGTTAAATCTGACTACAGCTTTAAATTCAGTTCCGTCAGACTCTGGAGCAGACAACACTAACTTTCTCTGCATGTTTTCAGTCCTCGGTTTTCTCAGATGAAGACGAGAGGTTCATCTTGAACAACACGAGGCCCATGACTCCACTGGTCCTAAACCCCGTCCACGGCACCTCCTCTTGGGACGTCTTTGCCCCGGCCTACGAGCCGACGGTGGACATGGAGATTGAGCTGACGTCTCGGCTCCCGACCCCGGAGGAGAAGATGAGACAGCAGGCAGAGGCTATCAGAGCGGATATTGTCCCTATAAACATAACAGGTCAGTCACTCAAATTAGGACCTGGCTTTGGAGTCTGAAATGGGATTTTACTTCAACTTTCTGTGTTAGAGGTAAATTTGAGGTTTAGCTTCAGCCAAAGGCTGTACATCACTCAAACATTCCCTTTTGTTTCTGTGTTTTTATCCATGTTCTCACTTCAGGGGAGAGTTTTGATCGCCAGGCAAGTTTTCGAAGAACCGCTGGCAACACTGACTCGGTACCTCGACGACCTCGTAACCTGGGGCGGCGAAAGACAGTTACTGGAATACCTGAAGGTGCCAGCCTAAGAAAGGGTAAAATTTCCCTCCAATCAAATCACTTCATCCTCCTCTCATCCCGTTTTTTTAAAGCTATTTTAGACTGGGTGCGTGGTGCCTGTAACGGCTGTGTTTTTGGATCCGAAGTCTGAAAAAACATCATGGACTTGGACCGTGCACACTGGATCTGATGCGTTTTTATTTTTCTTCACTGTGAAAATTTGTAGAATGTGCCAAATAGTTTCGTACTGCAAGTCTGTATCTTCGTCACTCCTTTAAAATCCTGTCGGATCCATCCTGACAGAAAGCTTCATTCAGCATCCATTCGTGCCTCATAGCGCTGATCCACATTGGAGAGATGGAGAGCAACTTTTTAATTCTATCTCTAGCTGGGTTTCCATTACAGTTTTTCGTAAAATAAAAGCAATATTTCTTAAATTTTGATTAAGTACAATTGCGCTTTGAATGCGTTTCCATGGAAGGGATTGGTAAAATCTCATCTCGCGTGAATCTGCTGCAGGGAAGCTTGACGCCCAAAACCTGTTGCGTGTTGGTACGGTTTTGGTTACATCCACAGCGGTTGCCTTGATAATTTTGAAAAAAAGACGAAGGCAACGAATGATAGTTCAGAGGTAAAGTCCGTATGTATAGCAAAAGCCACGTATAAGGGTAGAAGTATGATGTCAAAGTCTCGCCTCTTCTTCTTCTGTCCATCTTGTCTCAGAGAGACTGGTCATGTGACACTGTACGTCACGTCCCGTGACTTGTAAATGTGGAAAAAGTGTTTCCATTACACTTTTGCAATATGTTTCTATAATGAAACGTCTGAAAAACTCCTCATGAAAGCGTAAAAACTTTTTAACGATATTTCAGGATTTTTTCGAAATTCAAGTGTTTCCATTACCAGTTTTTTATTGCACTATTTTGATTTTGCGCGTTTCCAAGTGTAATGGAAACCCAGCTTCTGTTATGAGCTGTGAGTAGCTTACAAACGTACGTCGTTATCTGTTGTATTTCCATAGCTGATATCCACATTACTCCTGCAAACTACGGTGTTTGAAGTGAGGTTTCGGGAGTGGGAGAGAAAAAAAAAAAAGGATGAAAATTTCGGCTTCGGAGTGCAATCTTGATTAGGGCAACATGAGCATGATTTTCCTTTTTAACGTACAAAAAATTCCGATGGAATTATTAGACCCAGTGTGCAAAGGCCTTTACTCTGCACATGAAAGCTCGGATTGCACAAACTGGAGTGTCACCACACCACCAACATGTACCCAGTCTTGAACAGCCATGACAGGACTCCCTTCTGTCCTGTCTCATATATTCTGCCTCTGCTTCCGTCTTCAGCATCCCCAGACTCTTCAATTTCAGCGGGTCTTCCTGGCCAGTTCTCCACCGTGGGTCGACCTGCCTCCTCCTGCTCCTCTGCACACTGGGAGAAGAAAAGAAAGGAAGAGGTGGAGGAGGTGGAGGAGGCGGAGGAGAGGGAGAGGCAAGAGGCCAAGGAGAGGGGGTACTCATTGGGGAGAAGGATCCGAGCCCCTAAAGGAGAGGGGATGTCGAGCCTCATGGCCGCCCTGACCTCCTCACCTCGCTCTAGTTCACTGCAAGACCACAGCTCCTCCTGTGGCTCCTCTTCAGAGTTTCACAGCCTCCCACGTCTGTCCACCAACTCCTCTCTGAACTCCCAGATCAGCTGTAACAGCGTCCCCTACAGGACACTCAGTGCTTCTTCATCCTGCAGCCAGGTCAGTTTAAAAAGAACTGTCACAAATCTACAAGCAGTAAAATCCAGATGTACACACTTAAAGATTCAGCTAGACCACACCCTAATCAAAAAAATATATTTTGAATATATTTTCCCTCTTGACAACCCTGGCGAAGTGTTCTTCTTGCAGCTCATTGGGTGGCACAGTTGACTTGCGAAGGCAAGGATTTATCTGGGTCTAGGGTCATCGCTGAGCACTTATCTTTTCCGCAGAACACAAGTATCTTTGCTTAAAATAAGCTGGCCCAAAACAAAGATAGAAAACCTCACTCTCTCCTTTCTGTTTGTCTTCAGTCACAGGAGTTCCAGGGTTTCCCCAGTGACCTCCAGCCTCTGCTGCCATACGATCCAGCTGCCAGAGTCATCCCCCAGTCTCCTTCTTCCTCCTCTTCCTCTTCGTTTCCCTCTTCACCCCTTTCCTCCTCCCTCCCAGGAACCCCAAAACGCATCCTGAAATCTGAGTGGTCCTACCCGAGTGAGACCCCGCTGAATGAGGCTGCTCATCTCAGTTCTTCCTCTCAGTATCTGTCCTCCTCGCCCTCAATCACAAACTCGGAGTCTCAGTTTAGTTACCAGACTCTGGATGACGTGTCAGCCCAGCTCGACTCTGAATGCTCCTACAATGAAGGCACGTGGAACTATCAGGCCCTCTCCCCAAGCTCCAGCATCCAAAGTGGGCAGAGCAGGGTTGACTGGAACAGCCTCACCCATGAAATGAGGTGTGTTTCGGGGGAAGGTTGGAGCTGTGATCCTCTGCTCTCCTCTGGTCGCTCTACTCCCTCTCAAGTTGACAGCAACTCAGTGTGTTCTGAGAAAATACCCTCCTCTCCCTCTCTGAATCGGGACAAAAGGAAGTCTAGCACCTCCTCCTCATGCTCACGCACCTCCACCCGTAGCATCTCCCTTCGTAAAACCAAGCGTCCACCTGCTCCTCCTCTGCGCTCAGACTCTCTAAGGCGGCGCCCTGTTCGTATGAAACCTCCTCGGTCCCACTGCAGTCCCCGCCTTGAGAGGAGCCCCAAGCCAACACCACCTTCATCTCCTCAGACCTTCCATGATCCGTGGGTGCCTCGGAGCAACACCAAAAGACGCCAGAGTGGACTCAACTGTGGGACCGTCACTACTTTTGAACCTTTAATCCCACATCTGCAGACTGCACCCTCCACTGAGTATGCTCCCTGTGAGCAGGTGCTGCCAAGTTCCAGCCAGTCCAGTGCTCATGATTTTACTGGTGGCTCAGAGGAGGAGGTGCAGACCCTTAACTCCCAGCCTGCTGCTCCTTCAGTAGCCGGGCTGCATCGTCTGGCTTCTCCCTCCAGTGGATACTCCAGTCAGTCCAACACCCCTACTCCTGGAACTCCTGTGTCCTCTCCACTTTCTCCATCCTCGCCTCTTGCAGCTGGCTCCGGGGCTTTCTTCCACTCCCCGACTTCCCCGCTCTCTGCTACACGTCCCTTGCCTTCCCCTCTGCCCTCCTCCCTGCCCAGGACAAGATCTCAAGGAGAAGGGCGACCAAAACCACCAATCCCAGAGCGCAAATCATCCCTCATCTCCTCCCTGTCCTCTTCATTCTCCTCCACTTCTTCTCTGTCTTCTTACACATCCTCAGAACACCCGATCCTCCCTGCTCCACCTGCTCCTCCTCCTCTTCCTTCTCAGTCAGTCTTCTACTCCCCCAATCATGAGTCTCCTCCTCCAGCTCCTCCGTCTTTCACCAAACTCTCCGCTGCTCCTTCCCCTCCACCTTCATCTCTACCTCCTCCGCCTCCCCCGCCTCCTCCTCCACCTCCTCTTCCCCATCTATTCTCTCGTCCACCTCCTCCTCCGTACTCCTACGCAGTCAGGCAGAGCTCCCATCATGTTGTGCGAGCATCCATGGCATCATGCAACAATTCCCCCACAACCTCAACCCCCCAACCTCCCCGTCCGTGTACTCCACCTCCTGATAGGTCAGAAACCCCAATGTTGCCAAATGCTGATGCTCCCCATCCCCAACCACCACCTCCTCCTCCTCTGCCTCCTCCACCAACGTCCCCTTCATGTCCTCTCTTCCTGCGGGACGTCAGTAAGTCTCCAAGTCGGTTTGCCAGGGTGTCCACACCTCCCTGTCCCCTTGTCACGACCCAAGCCTTGCAGGGCATCAAGCTTCGTTCAGTCAAGAGCCAGGAGGGCCCACTTACTGAGGCCATGATAGCCAATGCTGTTTCTGATGATGCAAGACTCCAAAGTCAGACTGAAATAGTGTCAGCGGATGCTAACAATGCTAACAGCAGCAGCATTCTTCAACAAAGTCAAGAAGCTCAACCAGATAGTGCAGTGCAGGCTCATGCTGATCTTAACCCCAACCCTAAACCTGACCCCAAACCTAACTTTTTCCCTGATACTAATCTTATCCCTGACTCTAAACTTAACCTTTCCCCTATTCCTAAACCTAGCCTTATTTCTAAGCCTAATCCTAATCTTCTCCCTGACCCTAAACATAACCATATCCCTGAACCTAAACCTAACATTTCACCTGAACAAAACCCTAATCCTATCCTTTATCCCAAACTTAACCTTTTCCCTGAACCTAAATCTAACATTTCCCCTAATCCTAAACCTAACCTGATCTCTGACCCCGGCCGTGCAGTCTCTGAAGGAACAGGACCTAGAGCACAAAAAGGTATCTGTTATCAAGGCAGCAATGAAGCCGAGATCACAGGTCCTCTTAAGGATGACGCCAGCCTTGAGAATTCAGCAAACCTTGATGCAAAGAGACCAGGACACAAACCAGACCAGGATTACTACAATCTAACACACACCAAGGCAAAGACACCAAAGTCATCTCATACTAATCCTCAGAGAAGCTCTGGAATGGAGCTGTCCAATGGTGGAATTCCTCAAGAAATATTTTTTCAAGAACAAAAGAAGGGAGATGCAGAGATGTATGTTTTACCATCGAACAATCATGTCTCCAGTCCTGATGGTCCCTGGGTCAAAATGCCAAACGGCGCTGATGAAAACTTCCATGACCTAAAAATCAAGCACAAAGCTTTGCAGCAAGAGGTACCAGGAAGAATTTTACAAGATGCTGAGAAGCCTGAACCTGCAAAAAGACAAGGGCACACTGAAGAAGCCTGGAAAACAGAGTCATCATACTGGACTCTCTCTGGAACAAGACCTAGAGGAAGCCAAACACGACTGTCTGAGACCAGAAATGATGAAATGATAAACAACAAGAAGAATCCAGATATGCAGAATCACACTGTACCTGATGGAGACTCCAGTGATTTAAAACAGAACCACAGGATTCACAGCCCAAAGAAGCTCCGATCCCCCGAGAAGCCAATCCTGCCGAAGAAGCCCGATCTCTGCATTCTGAGTCTGATGGCGTCCCCTGAGGCCAGGAAAGGACTGGGTGATAGAGCACTCAACTCTGGACTCAACAACCAATCACAGCCTCCCACTGATTCCACCAACACAACTTCAAACTCATACAAAACCACCTGTAGTGTGAACAAGACCTCATCACCGGAGAAGTCAGTGGCACAGACTTCTTCACCTCAATGCGCAGTCTCTGATTGGCCTTTGGACTCAACGCCGTCTCACTCACCAGTCAGCTCCCCTCAGAGACAGAAACCTTTGATTTTACCCAAGAAGCCTGATCTGACAATGACTTCACCCAAAACAACCAAACCCATACGTTCATCTAAAAACAGACCCAGAAGCCCCTCAGGGACTCAAGGCTACTCCGAGATCTCTGCTCTGTCACAGACAGACAGACAGAAAACATCTGGCAATATGGAAACTGTGATGGCTGGAAAGATGTTAAATGGGCCCTCGGGAGGTTGGGGCACCATGCAGACCGGAAGCAGCTGTGGGACTATGGGGATCTATGGGAACTATGGTCCGTCAGGGGTCCCGGGTCCTGCTGTACCCTCGAGCAAGCTTTCTCCTAACACCATGAATAATGGGACAAGTCCTCTGGAGAATTGTAATTCCTTAGGAACACGAGGAACCTTGGACACTTGTAGCACCTCAGAGAATTCAACAGTACACGGACTGACTGACCCCCATGCTGCCCTTATCAGGACCAGACTCCATAATGAAAAATCCTGTCACCGGAGGATGATGAGGTCCTCGCTGGCTGAAGATGAAGATGAAAATGAGAGGGAGGAGGAGGGTGGGATGAAGATGATGCCATCAACTATGAGGAAAAAAGACAAAACAAGAAAGAGGAGGAAGAGAAGGACAGGCAGGCAGCTCCTGATCATGTCATCGGCAATGGAGCCTTCTCCCTCATCGTCATCATCATCATCTTCATCCTCATCGTCGACTTCATCATCCTCATCGTCCGGAGACGAGCGTGATGCGCCTAAAAACAGAATGATGCAAAAAAGACCGTCGACGAGAATGACAGAAGATTGTGATAGAGTCAACAGTGACTTTGAGGCCTCCTGTCCCCAGACTGGTCATAATAATTTCCCCCTCAGAGGTGCACTGTCCACTGACAGCCTGAAGGGGGAGCTCTCACTTCCAGAACTTTGCATAGAAGAATCAGTGGTGGACGTAAAGAAGGAGGCGTTCAGTGAGGGAGCTAAGGTGACTGAGGATGGACAACCCGCAGATGGTGAGTTGGCTGATTAAAACTGCTCTTTTCCATGTTCACACAACACTTTCAGCTGAAAAGGGTAAAATTCTGTTGCAGTTTGGCTATTTCTTTACATTATGGCATTTTGGGTGCCTGAAAATGGAATATTTAGATGTCCATGAATGTCCATAAGAGCCAGAAAGGGTTGTGTGCATGAGGTTTCCAAATGGGTCTGTTCATAGGTTCCATGGTGGCCCCAACTTCCATGCCCATGTGATTACAACCTATACAAAACCTATATGGGCCCCAGCTTGGATAAAGGTCCACATGGGCTGCACAGTTGGGGCCAGAAAGGAATGCATCTGGCGCCTCTGGTCATCAGTCAATGTCCAGGCCTCACAAGAGGTTAGTAAGACTAGGAGGAACAAGGACCAGAAGACTCAGACTTTAGTGCTCATGTTCAGATACTGGGAATGCCACTCTGTCCAAAAAGTACACTCTGAAACAAATCACTGCCTTGGCAAGTCAACACCAGAAAAGCTTGAACTCCTATGATCTTGAGTCTCCAGCTGGGCCGCTTCGGGAACACTTCCAGTGGGCAATGGCGCATGCTGTCGGCCCCTGTGCACCCAGAATTCAGCAGTGTATGTCTAACATGGGGATATAAACCCCAATTCAGGGTGTTGACAAGAGGTCGGAACTGGCTAAGAGCTCCTCGCCAGTTACAACCACTTGTCCCAATGTTGTCAACAATTATTCAGACAGTGAGCAGGAGTTTGCCAGCAATTTTTAGCAATTAAAATCAGCTCTCAATACTGGGAGTCTAGGACTTCTAATTTTGTTCTCACAGCATCAAAATCTACATTAGCATGGTTTGTTTTTCACTGCTATCACATCAAAATTTAAATTCCTTGGATCATGACAACTGTCATGCACCCATGATGAATTTCCTGATGTAGTGTTAGTCTCTTTTGGCCTAAACTGACAGATCTTACAGCTCCAACAAGCTTTGAGAGAAGGCAACACTTTCAGCTGTAATGCAAGCTGCAATATGTGACCCCATTCAGTCAGAGAGCTGCTGATTAAGAGCTTACAATTCTGTTTCTGCTTTTCTCTGTTTGTGTTGTAAAGACTGACTCCAATGCCCTGAGACTTAACCAGTTGCTCTACAAGCTTCTGGCTTCAGTGAGGATAGATCTCTTTATTTCACTGTTAATGTGACTTTGCGACAGTTAAGCAGAAAGAAACAGTAAACCTACTGTTTGTCGTTTCAGCTGACGTATTTGTGAGAGTTTCAGCAGATCAGATGTTCGCCTCCAGTCGACCACGAACCACGGACGATCTGTTCGCTGTCATCCACAGGTACAGACACAAAACACAAACTGTTCACACATTTACGTCTTACGCCACATCCTCATGTGTCTGTGATTCTTTCCTCTCTCTACGTGGAGCAGTGCAGTATGGGAAGGCACAGCGTGAATGCCGTGATAGGCAGGTTTAAGCTGCAGGTAAAAACTGTGGTATTGTAGTAGACAGAGGTTAGATGTTAACCCATGGTAGTCTGATCTTTGTAGACTAACCCAGTGATTCAGACATCTATTTCTTCATCTGTAGTAGATTTATCTTCCCTCTTACCTTAAAGCAGAATTTTTTTAATTCCCTTTCTTGTGCTGTCCTGACTTCCCTCTTTTCACACTTTGGTGGTTGGTAGTCCAGTGGTTTTGCTGAAAGTCTTCTAACCCAAGTTATAGCTGTGCTTCGCATACAATAAATAAATTAATAAATCCAGTCCAATTTTCTATATGTGGCTAACTGTTACCTTCCTGCTACGTCCACTGTGGTAGTGATTTAAGTCCAGCTGGAAAAGCACTTGTGTTGTCGCCAAAAATCAAGAAGTTGGTCCTCCATTTCTGACATCCACCTATCTTTATAGTTCATGATGGCCATCATTGCCATGGCTGTGTTTGTTGTGCTTCCTCCTTCCTCAGCTAGCTTCCTGATTTGCAATTGTTCCGTTCCACGTAGAAATCCACAGAGAACATGCTCAGCTGTCTTCAGTGTTAACGCCACCCAACAGGATTTTGATCATGAATATTGAAGGTTTAGTATTTCAAACCAGATTGAAAAAATCTAGGGATCGTACTCAATATATGTAGAGATTTTCTGATAATTGCAGCATACAGGTCAACTCAGACCTTTAATTTACAGACTTTGCTCTATTCCCATTTTTTCCAAATAGCTGGTTTTTACTTCCTGGTATTTGGGCATCACTGAGATCATATGAATACAATTAACTAATACCACCATTATTATATCTGTGAAAGTGTCTTGAATGTTAAGACAGAAGCAGATAAAACATCGTGTTATCAAGTAAAAACAACCACCGCTGAATTATGGAAAGAAGTTAGCAGCTGCGTTTCCATTACCCTAGAAATGCGCAAAATCTAAATAGCACAATAAAAAACTGGTAACAGAAACACCAGAATTTTGGAAAAACCTCGCAAATATTGCTAAAAAGTTTTTACGCTCTCATGAGGAAGTTTATCACACATTTCAATATAGAAATATATTGCAAAAGTGCCATGGAAACACTTTTTCCATAATTCCCAAGTCACGACGTAACGCACGGTGTCACATGACCGGTTCACTCCCAGACAACATTGGCGGTACGTGTGGACAGAAGAGGATACGGAGACTTTTCTTAACATCATACTCATACCCTTATACGTGGCTTTTGCCATACATACGGTTTTTGCCTCTGAACTATCACACATTGCCTTCGTCTTTTGTTCAAAATTATCAAAGCAGCTGCTTCTGTAATTATAACCATACCAACAAGTTTTACGCATCCAGCTTCACTACATCAAAGTCATTCGAGATGAGATTTTAAGAGAACTGCGAAACCCATTCAAAGCGCAATTGTACTTAGTCAAAATTTAAGAAATATCGCTTATAAAAAAACTGTAACGGAAACCCAGCTAGTGTCTAGTTAGAAGCCAAAAGGTCGAAACAATACTGCTGTAGAAGACTAAAGATCTTAAAATCAAATCACTTTTTAAAGAAAAACACATTTTATTCATGATCATAGCCAAAACTACTACATTACCCCCAATCTTCGAGTGTAACAGTGACGTCTGATTGGTGGGGTTTGCTGTAATCATGAAAATGTCTACTGAGGCCACAGCATGAAGCAAAATATATGCTAACTAGGATATTATAACATTATCCTTTAAAATATAAACACTACAATAAAGTGTAAGGTCCAGATCATTAACAATGAATTAAATGAATCCCAGTAGGTTGTTGGAGATGTAGTTCCTTCATGGTAAAAGAATAAATAAATAAATACCAGTAAGTCAGTTTGCGCAACCATAAAGGAAAGAATATTTACGAATATTAACATTCATACCAAAATGTTAAAAAGACTTAAGTTAAAGGTTCCAAACTCTGAAAACCTCCTCTGGCCAACTGTTTTTAGTTTAGTTAAGTTTTTTTTTTAATGTCACTGCCAAATAAAGGAAAATACATATCATAATGTTGTTAATGAGGAAAAAACTAAGCTAGAAAATCCACTTTTCATCCAGGACTGTGCAGTGTCAGATGTTTAGCCTTTACATGGTAGTTGGTTTAAATGATCTCAAACTAGTACGCAGTTATTTTAAAATGTGAGGTGTTTCCATCAGGTAAAATGTTCATTTATAAAGGAAACAAGTTTGCTAATTTTGACGGCAGTAGCTATAGAGTTCATGCATTTATTTATCAAATTATTTTTCTTTAAGTGAAAAATTTAACACTATGTACAATGCTTAACAAATTTATTAGACCACCACTCAAAGGTAAGGTTTATGCCACAGCTGCCCTAAATTAACAGCATTGGTAATTACCAAATTCATTTATGTTTCTGCAATGGTTAATACACCAATATGTAGAAGCTCTTTAACCCAAATGATATTTTTAATGCTAAAATAAAATAATTATTGTTATCCATGAATTTTCAAATTTACTAATTTAAAAAAAAAAAATGAAAAAATAGTAAAGCACATTAATATTTCTTGATTAATATGTCAAATTATAGTTATTTGCTTGCATTCCTGAAGAGAAAAATGAGTTTTAGTGGTTGAATGTTATGCTTGATTCATTTCTGACTTCTCAGAGAAGCCCAGTGAGCCGGCTCAGATTTGGGTATAAAAAGGTGAGGTCCGTATTAAAGCACTTCATGATGCTGGATGGTCTCTGAGACAAATATGACAGGTGGTCTGATAAATTTGTTAAGCATTGTACCTTAACACTCGATTCTAAATTGTTTATGAAATACGGAAGATGCCCACAAAAAAACAAAACAAAAAAAAAAAAAACTATGTGAGGTTTCATGGACAGTTTCAGGGAAAACTGCCAACGATTTTATTAAAAATCAATGAAACAGAAATATTTATTTTCACAAATTTACTGTTGTGACACCTGATAGTTTTAAAATGTTGAAGTCACAAAAACTTTCAAAACTCAATGTAAACATTTTAAAAAATTAATTTGAAAAAATTCTGTATGCAAGAACACGTAATACATCTATTTTTAAAAAGAAATTATCGCTGTCACTGACCTGCACATAGTCTTGTAGCTTTGCCTTTTTTTTCGTACGTGATTTTTACTTCCAGAAAGAAAGCAGAAAAAGTGGGCGGGCACTAATGAGCTCATAAAGCTTCAGAGGATGACATCATCAAAGGCAGAAGGATGAAGTCAGGGAGTTTTCCCTCCATTTTTGTCCAGTAGTAAAAGTGGGCGGGCTCTGTTAAAGGGGAGTGAAAAGCTCTGTGTTTTAAAGGAGCAGCTTCATTGAGATGGTTTTACCACATAGTTTAGCTTTAAATGGCCTCAGGTAAAATCCTGCACCTTTACAGGATGTTCTTGTACAATTACACGGTTTATATTTGTGCTGTTTTTCTCTTCTTCAGGTCTAAAAGAAAGATGCTGGGTAGAAAGGCTCCAGAAGACGACAGACATCGTATCTCCTCTTCTTCTTCCTCCTCTCCTCCTGTCTCCCCCACGGACCCCATCCCTCGTCCGGCTCGCCCTTCATCCCTCAGAGGTCAGAGGTCAGCGAGGAGTGAGAGCTTCAAGGCCCTCCTGCTGAGGAAGGGGAGCCGCTCTGAGCTGTCGTCTCGACTCTCAGCTGTCGAGCGTCTTCGCGTCGTCGCTGCGTCGCTGCCTCTGCCACCGCCGCCGCCTCCACCAGACGACCCAAACGCCAAGTCATGTGATATAAACACCCATCTGACCGTGGACGTCCCCGTGTTGCCAACGTCCTCAGTCAGTCTGTCTATGATGTTCACCTGGAGTCAGAATCACCTTCTTCTTAACCCCGCCTCCTCGCCTTTCTTCTTCCTGTCCTCCTCCTCCCTACGTCCTCGCTCCCGCACCCCTCCGTGCTCCTCCAGCCGACGCTTTTCTGCTCGCAGTCGTCTCTATGCCGCCCCCATGACGGCCATCTATGAAGAAGAGAGTGAGGAGGAGGAGGAGGAGGATGATGAGGTTTTTATGGAGTCCCCCAGGAATGAAGGAGAACCTCGTCAGCAGCTGGTGGAGACTTCCTGATGGACTGAAACACTCTAAAGATCATCCTGCTGTTTGGATCCAGCCGTGTTCCAGCCTTGAATTCAGTAAATCTCTCCTGAGCGAGATCTTCATCAGAAACATGGCAAACACTGCCGCAGTGACCTGAACCTGATTGGACCGACTTGAAGCTGATGAATTGAATGTAAAGAAGCACACCACACTGTTGAATAAAGGGCGTGCCTCTAGTAGCAACACCCAACTACAGAAGCCTGGAAGGGACATGTAGAGTTATCCTCATGCTTTCTTGAGCCCCAAAAACCTCAACTTAACGTACCTAATGTCGAACTACGGTACTTTTCTACCATGTTTGTCTTTGCTTGATAAGATTGTCTTTTTATACTAATGCACGATACTGGAAATGCATTTATATTCTTTTTCTTACTTAAAGTACATGAGATTGTTTTAAATTCAGTAATATAATGTTTATTTGGCTATATTTTTGAACTCTCATGCAAAACTCAAGAGCACATTTTAGCATTTCTGACTTTCCATTTGACCTGCCCCTGTGCTTTGACTGCCTCCCAGTGCCTAGACTTTCCTCTAAAGGTCTGCTTGCTCTCAGATTTTTAGTTGCTAGCTCAAATTTCCTGCAGTCACGTTCAAATAGCTTCTCCCATTCAGGTCAATTCTGCTTGTTTGTGAACCTGACACTGATTTTCCCCTGTGTGTACCAAGCTTTCGATGTGGTGTACGAAACTTAACATGCGGCTTAGAAAACTGATCTTTATGTATGGCAAACGGACCTTTTTCCATGTCGAATGAAACTTTCTCTGCGGCATGTAAACGTTCCCTCTGGAATACAAAGCTTGAATTTCTCTCAAAACTTTTTCTGTGGTGTCTGAAGCTTTCCCTATGTCGTACAAATGCTCTGTGGCATTCAAAATTTTCCCTGTGGCATACGAAACTCTGGTTGCAAAACGTAACTTTCTCTGCGGCATACAAAACATTACCCCTATAGTGTATAACAATAAACTTTCTCTAAGTTTTTCATGGTGTACAAAACTTAACTTTCTTTGTGGCGTACAAAACTTTCTGTGTGGGATCCAAAACGTAACTTTCTTTATGGCAGACAAAACTGTCTTTGTGGTGTACGAAACTTAACTTTCTTTGTGGCGTACGAAACTTTCCCTGTGTGCTTAAATCATATTTCTGCCCCTGGCTACTTTATAAACCAACCAGTAAGAAACAGGTAGAGGATGGACCAATCACGTTAGCTCTGCCTGTTGTTGCTATGCTGTTCTCCAGGAGACATTTGCTTCGATCTCACTAAGAGAATCCCAACATTCTATCACACACACACACACACACACACAGCAAAAGCCTGAGAGCCTAAAATCATTATCAGATTTTACAGTTATATCTTCCTGAGCCCTCCTCCTTTGTTTTTACTGCATTTTTATTTTCCCACTCATTTAGGTTCAGGATTTGATAAGTATAACACCTAAGCTGTGTCCTTAAACAGGAGTTTTGACCAAAATATGGCTTCTGCATATGAGAACAACAGGCTTACAATATTCTACTTTACTTATTTACCTTTTCTCCAAATTTCCAGGCAAATACCACTTTAACGTTTTATTTAAATATCCAGAAATTCAAAGAAAAACTTCCCCCCAAAATATTTAAAACATCCAAACAAAATCCCTAAAAAATTCCAGGAAATTTCAGGAAAATTAAGAAGGAAATTCATTACCCAAATTTCCAGTCAATTTCCCAAACTTTGAAAATTCTCCTAAGATAACCAAAAAGTAAATCATTTCCAAGTACCCCCCAAGAAAATTCCTGAAGTTTTAAGGCAAATTCCCAGAAACTTAAAAGCAAATTCCTTAAAAAATTTCAGAGCGAATTCCAAGTAATTGACAAAAAAAGGTCAGTTTAAGTTCCATGGAAAATCCCCCCAACAATCTCCCAAACATCCAAAAATAAATAAATAAATAAATAAAATAAAATAAATAATAATAATAATAAAAATAAAATCCCAAAGAATTCCAGGAAAATTTCCTAACCAAATTTTCGGTCAAATTTCTCTTAAAGTCCGTAGAAGGAACTGGTTTGGGGTTAAAAGGCTTGGAACAGGTTTAATTTTGTCCACTGAAATGATGACTAAAATGTTTGCCAACTACCTTTTTCTAGGAGGCTAAAACTAGCTAAAACAGATCTGATGACAAAAACTGGTTGAAAAGTAGGTTGTCTCCTGGAGAACAGCACGGCAACAACGGACAGAGCTAACATGATTGGTCCAACCTCTACCTGTTTCCTATTGGTTGGTTTGTCAGAACAAAAGAACATTTAGAGCGAAGAGAAAGTTTCGTACGCCACAGAGAGTTCCAGTTTGACAAACAAGCAGAATCAACCTGAATGAGAGGGGAAAGGATGGAACACACAATCTGAGCTCGGGGAGGCAGTGTAGAGCACAGACAGGTTTGAATGTCAGGTTTGTAGAAAAATCTGAGCCCGGAATCAATAAGTTGTATTTTCAAAACATTCAAAAGTGATTGAGTTTAGTGACAATAATGACTCCATACATATCATCAAAACCATACAATCAGTTTCATAACACAAATTTACAATCTGCTAACATTGTTAAACCAAAAGTGATCTGGTACGATATTGAAAAAGGCTAGACTCCTCCTATAATTGAAATACTTATTATAAAATCACCATACTGAGCAATAACATAAATAAATTACAAAGAATTATATTCCAGCACCATTACACCTAAAGTGGAATATTTCATTATTTGTTTTAATCTTGATAAATAAAGGATTATAGCCCATGATAATAAAACGTCCACTATCTCTGCATAAGACAATAAAGAGATAAAGTGGATAAAGAGAAGGCCGTAATCATCAAGATTAAAACAAAAAGACTACAGACTTTTCACCTTATGAGGAATGAATTATTTACTTTTTTGAAGTAAAATGTAACAAACATTAACTTTTTTTTTATAACGTTTGAAATGCATCATACTTTATCGGAAATATTTCACCAACAGCTATACTTCCTGATGTATTTCCATTTTTATCATATCTCTAAAGATGTAATAGACTCATTTTATACATTATTATGACCAGCTATAAGCTCAATACGTGATGTAGACCATCCCAGACTGTAAATAATGTTCATCATTGCTGCTGATTTCTTCTCTAGCTTCTTTTTCAGCTTCACTCTTCGTCTGAACGAGTCCATGAGCCTCATGTGATGTGTTTTTTTCTTGAATACAGTAGCAGATAGTAAGACGAATTAAAAGTCAGAAACATTATGTAACTTTAAGGTGAAGACTTTGAATTTAGGAGCATTATTATCGTCTCTGTGAATGTACAAGGTGCAAACTGACTGTATAAAACTTAAAATTGAACGCATTTAACTGGAAAACTTAGAATCGAGTTGAAATAGTGTGTATGAGCTTAGAGAAAGGAAACGATGGCTGCCATGAAACAGGAAACATATAAATGTAAATAAAAAGTTTGTGTATGAGCATACAGAGAAATGAAAGCAATAAAGGACAAATGAAATATAAAGGTGTTATTTATTCTGCTCTCCTTCTGTTCAGTTCCAGTTTGAAAAGTTTGTGGACAAGAATCATCATCAGAACACATGGCAGGGCTCTGTCAGGATGTAGTTCCTCCTTTTGACCACTAAGTGGTGCTGTAGACCAACTCTTCCTTATTAAAATCCCTGATGGAGTCCACGCTGTGCAGGCCTCTCATGAAGTGAGAGAAGTTCTCATGGAGATCTATTTTGGGTTCTCTAGACAGTCCAGCAGGTTCTCTACAAAATTTCAGAAATCTGTGGAGAGGATTCTACAGACCGTTTCACCTACTTTAAGGTTCCACAGTGTTATTTTATCAATTTAAGAACAAAAAATAAGCCCTTCCCCTTTTAGCTAAAACATAATCAGAGAACACCCCTAATAACGCACAGCTCAGATCCTTCAGTTATAAAAATAATTCATCAGACTTCATCCACCTGTCATTATTTGAACACTTACCTACCAACAAACGTTCCCTTTTCCAAAAGTTGCCAACTACGGCCTTTTATTTGGCAAAAATGGAGGGAAAAGAACCCCAACATCCCCAGCTTCACCAACATTCAATCCTCTGCCTTTGAAGATGATGTCATCAAAGCTTATGAAACATTCCATCCTCTGCTTTTGAAGCTGATGTCATCATAAAGCTAATAAAACATTCCATTCTCTGCCTTTGAAGATGATGTCATCAAGGCTTATAAAACATTCCTTCTTCTGCCTTTGAAGATGATGTCATCAAAGCTTAGAAAAGGTTCTGTCCTCTGCTTTTGAAGATGATATCATCAAAGATTATGGTAACATTCTGTCCTCTGCCTTTGAAGATGATATCATCAAAGATTATGGTAACATTCTGTCCTCTGCCTTTGAAGATGATATCATCAAAGTTTATGAAACATTCTGTTCTCTGCCTTTGAAGATGATATCATCAAAGATTATGGTAACATTCTGTCCTCTGCCTTTGAAGATGATATCATCAAAGATTATGGTAACATTCTGTCCTCTGCCTTTGAAGATGATATCATCAAAGATTATGGTAACATTCTGTCCTCTGCCTTTGAAGATGATATCATCAAAGATTATGGTAACATTCTGTCCTCTGCCTTTGAAGATGATATCATCAAAGATTATGGTAACATTCTGTCCTCTGCCTTTGAAGATGATATCATCAAAGATTATGGTAACATTCTGTCCTCTGCCTTTGAAGATGATATCATCAAAGTTTATGGTAACATTCTGTCCTCTGCCTTTGAAGATGATATCATCAAAGATTATGGTAACATTCTGTCCTCTGCCTTTGAAGATGATATCATCAAAGTTTATGGTAACATTCTGTCCTCTGCCTTTGAAGATGATATCATCAAAGTTTATGAAACATTCCGTCCTCTGTCTTTGAAGATGATATTATCAAAGTTTATGGTAACATTTTGTCCTCTGCCTTTGAAGATGATATTATCAAAGTTTATGAAACATTCTGTCCTCTGTCTTTGAAGATGATATTATCAAAGTTTATGGTAACATTCTGTCCTCTGCCTTTGAAGATGATATTATCAAAGTTTATGAAACATTCTGTCCTCTGTCTTTGAAGATGATATTATCAAAGTTTATGGTAACATTTTGTCCTCTGCCTTTGAAGATGATATCATCAAAGTTTATGAAACATTCCGTCCTCTGTCTTTGAAGATGATATCATCAAAGTTTATGAAACATTCTGTCCTCTGTCTTTGAAGATATTATCAAAGTTTATGGTAACATTCTGTCCTCTGCCTTTCAAGATGATATTATCAAAGTTTATGAAACATTCTGTCCTCTGTCTTTGAAGATGATATCATCAAAGTTTATGGTAACATTCTGTCCTCTGCCTTTGAAGATGATATTATCAAAGTTTATGAAACATTCTGTCCTCTGTCTTTGAAGATGATATCATCAAAGTTTATGAAACATTCCGTCCTCTGTCTTTGAAGATGATATTATCAAAGTTTATGAAACATTCTGTCCTCTGCCTTTGAAGATGATGTCGTCAATGTTTATGAAACATTCCATCCTCTGCCTCTGAAGATGATGTCGTCAACGTTTTTGAAACATTCCATCCTCTGTCTTTGAAGATGATATTATCAAAGTTTATGAAACATTCCATCCTCTGCCTTTGAAGATGATGTCGTCAACATTTATGAAACATTCCATCCTCTGCCTTTGAAGATATCTACCAAGTTCATAAAACATTCCGTCCTCTGTCTTTGAAGATAATATCATTAAAATTTATGAAACATTCCATCCTCTGCCTTTGAAGATGATATTATCAAAGTTTATGAAACATTCTGTCCTCTGCCTTTCAAGATGATATCATCAAAGTTTATGAAACATTCTGTCCTCTGTCTTTGAAGATGATGTCATCTAGGCTTATGAAACATTCTGTCCTCTGCCTTTGAAGATGATATCATCAAAGTTTATGAAACATTCTGTCCTCTGCCTTTGAAGATGATATCATCAAAGTTTATGAAACATTCTGTCCTCTGCCATTGAAGATGATGTCGTCAACGTTTATGAAACATTCCATCCTCTGCAGATATCAACCAAGTTCATAAAACATTCTGTCCTCTGCCTTTGAAGATGTAATTAAAGTTTATGAAACATTCTGTCCTCTGTCTTTGAAGATGATGTCGTCAACGTTTATGAAACATTCCATCCTCTGCAGACATCAACCAAGTTCGTAAAACATTCCGTCCTCTGTCTTTGAAGATATCAAATTTCATGAAACATTCCATCCTTGCATGCAGCCCTCTCTTGGCTCTGTCTAGCGTTAGTCATTCAGAGGGCCCAGACAAAGACCTGTATGTGGCCCTTGTCTATTTATTAATCCAGTTCTGAAGAACCTGGTTTAGGTACCAAATCCAGATTCTTTGTGTCTGTCTAAAAAGTATGTCAGAGGTTCTTGCTGTGGTTCTAGGTCTGTTTAGAGATTTGAGTGTTTGAAGAGGCTACAGACATTCTTGAAGATGTTCTGGTTATTTTAGGAGCAAATCGAGTTGTAAAAGTTTGTGATAACATTCCAAGGAGGTTTTTGATCCAGTTTGTGAAGAAATTTTGAAAGAATTTAGTTTGTAGTATCCGAGGTTAGAGACAGTCTTTGGATGGTCTGATTTTGTCCCATGGAGTCCTTCAGGAGGTCAGAGTGTACCAGGAGTATTTTAGAAGATGTTTGTTCTCATAAATGGTATTTTTAAATCTAAATTATCTCCTCTCTGATTAGCTTTACATCAGTTCAGTCCTTAATGAACCCTGTAAACCCTCAGAGATCGTCCTGATGGCCACACTGACGGAACAAATAAACATTGTGTTCCTCAAACAGCCAGGAGCGGAATGTATCTGCCTCTATAGGAATGTTTGTGAGCCGGAGACGGTCTAGGTCAGACAGACAAATGTCCTTATTGTGAGCATGATGCAGCAGTGTGTCTGTCCTGCAGCCATAATGACAGAGATGGAGCATATGATTGGTGGTATGTTTTTGCCTCCCATCATAAAGAGCATGACCCCAGATGTTAATTTGAACAGCTTCTGGGTGAGGAGGCCGGCAGCTGTGTGGAGTTTCAGATCAGAACATAATCATCATTTATATGCTTATTTTAACAGACAGATTTACAGAGCTTGTAATGGTTTCAGATCAGACGTCTCCAGGGTCTACAGGACCTCAGGAACACATAGTTTACCACGACCCGGGCTAATCCGTACACCCACCGGGTCATTAAGATGTCTGAGAGGTTTTTATTATCCGTTTTCAGCCAAAATCATCACTGCTTTGTTTTTCTTAGCCTTCATTCTGTTTTTTAGCACTTACTCCAACTCTCCTCCCTGACTGCTGCGATAAAGAGTGAGGCGTTTAAAGTCCAGAAATGTTAAGAAAACCTCCTAAAATACACTACAGGACTCCTTTGGGCAAAATTAGACCCTCCAAAGAACCCATCTGAGATTACAAACACTGAAAGTTCCTTGGCACGATCTGTCAACGGGACTTGCCAATGTCCTTTCAGTAAATCAGATTTACTGACATAACAAGTTGATCAAATTGGATCCACACAGTCACCCATCCTCAGTAAAGGGTAGGAATCTGGTTTGGTAAGACTGTGGGTTGTCAAAATTCCAAACAGAAACGTGGACTTGTGGTATTTGTCTTTGGAACCAGAATGCAAGGTGAGCTCCATGAGCTACTGCTAGGCTCTGCAATGCCATGCTCCATCATATAATCAACTTCCTTTCTCATCAGAGCACGTTTCTCAGGGCTGACCCTGTATACATGTTGTTTTATCCGCTTGGCATCACCAACTTTAATATCGTGTTCAAATACATCTGTCTCAGAGGGGACATCGGCAAAAAATCCTGGCGCTCATTCAGGAGAATCACCATGTCTGCTTTCTCCTCTGCGCTTAAATGTGACAATCAAGATTTTAAAGGATCTCAGAGTTCCCGAGATAGCCTACAGGCCTAGACTCTCTGTGGTCATCTCATTGGTCCGGTCATTCTCTGACCAGGAACAAACCAATCAGCTTGAAGCTTCGACAGATGGCTCCACCTGATGAAAGACACAGAATCTGATCAATCCAAAATAAATGTTTCTACGTTTGACGTAAATTTTCTGCACTTAATGCAAATGTTTTCCCATTTCACATAAAATTTTTCTGCTTTTTATGCAAATGCTTCCTCGTTTCACCAAAGTGTTTCTGCGTTTACTTAAATGATTCTGTGTTTAATGTAAATGTTTCTATGTTTCATGTCAATTTTTCCACATTTGCTGTAAATGTTTCCGTACTTTGCGCAAATGTTTCCATGTTTTACTTAAGTGTTTCTGTGTTTTATGTAAAAATTTTTCACTTTCTACGCAAATGTTTCCATGTTTTACACAAATGTTTCTGTGGTTTACATAAATGTTTCTGCATTTCATGTAAGTTTTTCCACGTTTTATGTTTCTGCGTTTCACACAAATGTTTCTGCATTTTACACAGCCTTTCTAGGATTTACTAAAGTGTTTCTGCATTTACATAAATGATTCTGTGTTTTATGCAAATTGTTCTGTTTCACGTAGATTTTTCCACATTTGCTGTAAATGTTTCCGCACTTTGCGCAAATGTTTCCACGCTTTATGTAAGTGTTTCTGTGTTTTATATAAAATTGTTTGCATTTTACCCAAATGTTTCCGTGTTTTACGTAAATGTTTTTGCATTTAATTTACATATTTCCATTTTTTTGCAAAAGTTTCAGCGTTTTACACAAATGTTTCAGCATTTTACGCAAACCTTTCCAGGTTTCTCCAAAGTGTTACTGTATTGACATAAATGTTTCTGTTTTATGTAAATGTTTCTATGTTTCACGTACATTTTTCCACTTTGCTTAAATGTTTACACGTTTTAAGTTTTTCTGTGTTTTGTGGAAAAATTTTGCGTTTTATGCAAATGTTTCTGGTTTTTACACAAATGTCTCTGCGTTTAACGTAAATGTTTCTGCATTTTATGTATATTTTTCCATGTTTTATGCAAATGTTTCTGCATTTTACGCAGATGTTTCTGCGTTTTATGGAAATGTTTCTGCATTTTACGCAGATGTTTCTGCGTTTTATGGAAATGTTTCTGCATTTTACGCAGATGTTTCTGTGTTTTATGGAAATGTTTCTGCATTTTACGCAGATGTTCCTGTGTTTTATGGAAATGTTTCTGCATTTTACGCAGATGTTTCTGCGTTTTATGGAAATGTTTCTGCATTTTACGCAGATGTTTCTGCGGTTTATAGAAATGTTTCTGCATTTTACGCAGATGTTTCTGTGTTTTATGGAAATGTTTCTGCATTTCACGCAGATGTTTCTGCGTTTTATGGAAATGTTTCTGCATTTCACGCAGATGTTTCTGCGTTTTATGGAAATGTTTCTGCATTTTACGCAGATGTTTCTGTGTTTTATGGAAATGTTTCTGCATTTCACGCAGATGTTTCTGCGTTTTATGGAAATGTTTCTGCATTTTACGCAAACCTTTCCAGGTTTCACCAGTGCTTCTGTGTTTACATGTTCTATGTTTCACATAAATTTTTCCTCATTTGCCGTAAATGTTTCCGCACCTTACACAAATGTTTCCACATTTCAGGTGTTTCTGTGTTTCATGTAAATTATTCCACGTTTTATGCAAATGTTCCTGCACTTTACGCAAATGTTTCCATGTTTTACGTGTTTCTGCATTTTAAGTAAAATTTTCCAGGTTTTACACAAATGTTTTCATGTTTCACATAAATGTTTCCACATTTCACGTAAATGTTGTTGGGTTGTTGTAACTTCGTGAGAAGGCTGTCATCTTGTTTTTAGTGCATCAGTGCGCTGTACTTCAACAAGAAGATGGGAGGTTTTATGTTAGAGGTGTTACTAGCTTCTCACAGTAGATGGCGCCATGGACAAATCATGAAATTAACATTAAATGTGTAGAGGAGCAGACCTTGATCATACATATGAAATTTAAGCATGTCAGATGTTTTATTTGAGAGTTGCGTCTACTTCCTGTAATATGGCGAGATATGGAAATGGTTGCAGTTGCCAGTGATGTTGGTGTTTTGGACAATTATTGAGTCCTTTATTTCTAAACCAGAGCTTGATAGGTCCAGCACAGCAACAGGAATAAAGAAATGGCCCAATTTTGTCACGTCTTGTTTCCAGTAGGGGGCGCTATGATGGGATGTTTCCATGTAGGAATGTTCAGTCTGCTTTTAAGAACGCAGAATAATCGACCCAAAAGTTATTACAGGTTACAGTCATGTGGCAGCATCACAAATGTCTTATTTTGAAAGTGAGGTGAAGCTGGTGGACTTCCTGTTGAGATTTTGATATGGGTCCAAGAGACTTTTTTTGAAGGCATCATGAGATGCACATGCAAAAAAAAACATCAGCCTCAGTTAAATGGAGTGTGTGGGCTGACTGTTTGAAGTGATGTCGAAAGAAAAAAAAAGATAATTCAAACTTTGGTGCCAGATTTTGGCCCCGCCCCTACGGTGAAACTTCAAGCTGTTAAAAGGTTGAGATATCTAACTCATCTAGAATCAGCAAAAACATCTTGAGTCAATCAGATAAAATCCTTAGGAGGAGTCCAATAAAATGTGAGACCTGGAAAGCGTCCAGAATTTGACGTTTAACCCTTTATGATCTCAGTTCCTGGACGTTTTTATAGAGATGGGCTCCAATAGCATCCAGGTAGGTTAGATTACTCTGCATTCTCAATGATATGTTCAAATTCCTGGCCCAGGTGAGACCAGGTGAGACCAGGATAGACAGTTTCTGAGTGTAGACCAGGACCAGGATGTCAGTGGAGTTATTGTGTAACACTAGAAGGACAGAGTTCACACACCTGGTGTTGTTTTTGGCTCTCCAGGTAATCTCATGCATGGTTAGGAATCTTCGTAAGCTTTGTGAGTGTGTGTATTAGTGTGTGTGTACTAGTGTGTATTATTGTGTGTATTATGTTGTGTTTGTGTGCAATGATAACATTAAATGAAGCTGGCAGAACGGAACGCTTTCAGTGACTCTGTTTGGTTTTTCTGACGTCTCTCATCGCTCAGCTAACATGTTTTTATCTGTTTTCTTTTCCATAAACACGTGTTCTCTTTGATTTGATTCTTCTTTTTATGTTCCATTTCTGGAGTTTTGGTTCTCATGCAGCCATAAAAAGAGATAAAGTGATCTGCACTGACTTTAAAAGGCTCCTGAGGTGTTTAAGAGGCTGAGAGATCACTGAGATCTACGGATTCAGGTTCCTCCCTGAGGGTCCTCAGGTCCTCTGGGGTCATTATTCAGCACTAGCCCTGACCACCTCAGTATCAATCTAAGCTATCAGACAGTGAGGACGATCCACACAGAGCATCGAGGACGAACTGATGGCTTTAATGTTTACAATCCATCACACAACCCAGAGGATGGCGACACAGAGATGACTGGGTTTAAATTCTGCACAGACACTGGAGGCTAAAAGGTTAAAAGACGCACTAACGTAAGAACAAACACTGTGAAGATCCAACATGGCTGACAGACAACATCCGACACCATGACAACAGTTTTGACTTGATTATCAATACAACCGAATGTTAGTGTGGTTCATACAAACTGTGCACTTCATTAAAAATTGTTTTTACATTTCACGTAACTGTTTCCACGTTTAGCATAAATGTTTCCGTGTTTAAAGTAAATGTTTCTGCATTTCACGTAAATATTTCCACATTTCACAAAAATGTTTCCAGGTTTGAAGTAAATGTTTCCATGTTTTAGGCAAATGTCTTCATGTTTTAAGGAAATGTTTCCATGTATTACGTAAAAATGTCAGCATTTTACGTAAATGTTATCATGTTTAACGTAAATATTTCCACGTTTCACACAAATGTTTCCACATATTAAGTAAATATTTTCATGTTTTTACATAAATGTTTTCATGTTTTACGTAAATGTTTCCATGCTTCAGGACATTTTTCCATGTTTTACGTAAATATTTTAGCATTTTACATAAATGTTTCTATGTTTTACATGAATATTTCCAGGTTGTACGCAAATGTTTCCATGTTTTGTGTAAATGTTCCACATTTCATGTAAATGTTTCTATGTTTTACGTAAATGTTTCCATGTTTTACGTAAATGTTTCCATGTTTTCGTAGAATGTTTCCACGTTTTACATAAATCTTTCCACATTTTACGTAACTGTTCTGCATTTCACGTAACTTTCCACGTTGAGCATGAATGTTTGTTTAATGTAAATGTTTCCGCATTTCACATAAATGTTAACACTTTTTACGTAAATGTTCCACATTTCACAAAAATGTTAACACATTTTACGTGAATGTTTCCATGTATGATATAAATGTTTCCACATTTCATGTAAATGTTTCCACATTTTACATAAATGTTAACACGTTTTACGTAAATGTTTCCACATTTCACATAAATGTTAACACGTTTTACGTAAATGTTTCCACATTTTATGTAAATGTTTCCACATTTTACATAAATCTTTCCACATTTTATTTAAATGTTTCCACATTTTACATAAATCTTTCCACTTTTAATGTAAATGTTTCCACATTTTACATTAATCTTTCCACATTTAATGTAAATGTTTCCACATTTTACATAAATCTTTCCACATTTTACGTAAATGTTTCCACATTTTACATAAATCTTTCCACATTTAATGTAAATGTTTCCACATTTTACATAAATCTTTCCACATTTTACGTAAATGTTTCCACATTTTACATAAATCTTTCCACATTTAATGTAAATGTTTCCACATTTTTCATAAATCTTTCCACATTTTACGTAAATGTTTCCACATTTTACATAAATCTTTCCACATTTTACGTAAATGTTTCCACATTTTACATAAATCTTTCCACATTTTACATAAATGTTTCCACATTTTACATAAATCTTTCCACATTTAATGTAAATGTTTCCACATTTTACATAAATCTTTCCACATTTTACGTAAATGTTTCCACATTTTACGTAAATGATTCATTGTTTGACATAAATGTTTCCATATTTAGTGTTAAGGTTTCCACGTTTTATGTAAAAGTTTCCATGGAGGTGGAACCCAGAGGATGACGACACAAAGACGACTGGGTTTAAATTCCTCACAGAGACACTGGAAGATGAAAGGTAGAAAGACTCACTCACGTAGATCCAACATGGTGGACAGACAACAACATCCGACACCATGACAGCAGTTTTTGACTTGGTTATCAGCACTATAAAATGTTAGTGTGGTTCATGAAATGTTGTTGGATTTCATTAAAAATGTTCACATTTCACGTAAATGTTTCCATGTTTGAATTCATGTTCCGTGAATTTTTCATGATAAAGTCTTTGAATGTTTTTCTCAGATTCATGAAATCCTCTTGTTCTGTGACGTATTTGAAAGTTCATAATATTTTTTGGTTCCTTGAAAAAAAATGTTCTTGTTTTATGAAAAAACATTTTGCATTATTGAAATGTTTTTGTATTTGACCCTCAGGGGCCACCGTAAAAAGAGCATCTCTTAAGGCACATAATTATTATGTTTGTTTGATTTTATCAGAACTATCAGAAATCGCGTTTTAAAAACAGAACTTTTCATTTCTGATTCCTAGCTGAAATGACCACGCTTCTTCCTGTCTGCACGCGCTCTCTCCTCTGATTGGCTCAGCAGAGAGTCTTTTTAAGGTGTTCTACCTGAAACGTCTGCAGAGAAGTTCAAGACTGAATTGAGAGAAGAGGAAGAGGAGGAAGCAGCATTTTCCAGTCTTTCCACTGAGAGGGAGTGGTGCACCGCTCAGCTCCGGTCTGTCGAACTCGGCCCTTGATTGAACGTGCGTGTGAGCGTGCGAGTCATGTTTCCGCGTGCATAAATACTCTCTCCTCTTCCTCCTGCTGGGTTTGCTGCAGAGATCAGCGCGTGCAGAGGAGAAGGAGAGAGGAGAGCCTCACCTGGGGAGCTGACAGGTAGATCACAGCTGCAGGAGGACCAAAGGTTTCTAGAGCTGGACCCAGACTCTCCCGGGGCAGGACATGGATTAAAGTCTTCCTTTAGGTCCGCAGAGCCATGGTTCCCTCAGAGAACTACTGACAGGAGATGTTCGCTCTGATGACGATGATGATGATGATGATGATGGTGCTTTACCGGCTCAGCCTCTGACCTGACCCCGATCTAAGATGCCACCGGGCCCTGCAGCTCGGCACCTGGCTCGGATCGTTAATAACCCAGGATAACTTCAACTCAGAGACACACCAGGAGCACCAGCGCCGGGCCGGGAGAGAGAGCCCGGGAGAGAGAGCCGAGCGCCGGGGAGGAGAGGCGCCGTGAGCCGCTGAACTGCGGAGGAGGAGAGGTGAGCGGTTCGAATACAAACGAAGTATTTGATTTACTAACAGGTTTATTTACATACAGAGTTAACAGCTACTGCGGCAACACGTTAGTAAGTTGGATTAGATTAAAAAAACATTGTTAATAACGTCAGTGGTTAACAACTTTATTTAAACGCAGTTAAATTCAGTTTTTAAGAAACAACTTTATTTAAAAGTTTATTCAAACTCACGTTTGATACAAATGTACTCTAAAGTTCAGACAGAATATGGTCGACAGTGCACACAGAGCAATTGGCAACTGACCATCAGAGACCCTCACTCACCAGTTCCACCAACTTTGCCGAATGTTGCCGATGTTTTTGGGCAACTTAGATGGTGCTTTACACGTCTTGGTCAATAATGTTGGAAAAACCAAAAAATTGCACTGCACTGGACAAAAACGCTGGAAACGTTTAAAAGAGGGTGAAATTTGTAAAGTCGGAACATCAGTTTGGTCAGTGTGTTTTCTGGTAAATCCATTTCCTGGTTGAAACCAGACCAAAAAAAAAAAAAATAAAA